>NW_015387087.1:289493-370465 GCF_001527695.2 Protobothrops mucrosquamatus
ATATTGGAAAACGGAACGTTTACCCACTATAGAAGAATGGTCACTTAAAGTCTCGAACTTAGCGGAAATGGCCAAGATTTCTGCTTATGTGAAGGACTATTCACAAGAAAGATATATTTTGGTTTGGAGAAGATGGATAGATTATATTGAACGTAAATATGGGACCAAAAAATATCATTTGGTTTTTGAGTGAATTTTAGAGTATTATTGTTGTATAAAGGTTAGAATAGTTTACTTAGTACTATTTTTAGTTATTAAAGTGATGTTATTATTATTGTTTTTAATAACTGTATATTTGTTTAAAAGAGAGTTAAAGGAGGTTATAGATATGTTATTTTAATAGTTGATTAATGTTAGTTAGATTATGATTATTTTATTGTTAACCCTGTGAGGGGGGAGGGAGGGGGGAGTGGAAGGGTGGGTTGGGGAAGGGGGGATTTATATTGTAAAATTTTATAAAATTTTCAATTAAAAAAAAACCACACAACTGAATTTGCAACTTTTTAAAGCAACTGCCTCATTTCCCAGGATTCACATCTCCACATGCTACAAAGCAACTTTTGGAGGCTGAATTGGCAGAACAGCAGAGCCCTCTGAAAGATCTCCGGGGATTAGAAATGGAGCATTTAAAGCTGAAACTATTGCTTCTCAGCAAACTCAGTTCTCAGCATTTTTTCTTCTGGTGATTTAACCTCCATCTCTGATTGCCATTAACAGATATGAATGCGTTTTAACACCCTTTCTCAAGGGCCTATTACTGTATTTTTTTTTCTCATATTCTCTCCATTGTATCTGGAAAATGTTGTTTATGCCCAAGGACAAAACTCAACTGTTTTTCAGCTAAGCAAAACATCTACCTATTTATTGTCACTGCAAATGGAGCTTATCTTTGACACTCAGTCTAACAAAACATTAGAAACCCACATTTAACTGCTGCTGTTAAAGTGCAAGCTCTATCAGATTTAATTTAAGATTGACCGGTTTTTCTTCACCATACCTAAAAGCCTAGAAGACCTCATCCTTCATAGTTTAACGAAAGTCTTGTCCCCTTGTTCAAATATCTGAGCATGTTCATACTGTGTGTTTTGTGGCAGGTGCTCCCAAATATTTTATTCCAGTTTCCATGACAGCATGGTGGCAATTAATTTCACAAGGGAGTAATGATCTGTCAAAGTAAAAATTCAAACATATCAAAAAAAAAGTCACATGTCTGGATCCATGCTATTACTTTTTATTTCATCCCAACAGGAGAAGCCTTTGATGTGGTTTGCAGGAAGTTCTGGCCAGCTTCAATCCTCAGCATGTCCAGGGCTGAAAACAAATCTGCATGAAATCTTGCAAAGACACTTTCAGAAGTCCATTTTAAGACATCATCTTAGTTTCCTAAGAGAAGATTGATTGATTGACTTTCTGTTTAATGGATCCCAACATGCTGGATATTAGAAAAATACAAAATATCCCATACAACAGGGGTCTTCAAACTTGGCCCTTTTATGACTTGTGGACTTCAACTCCCAGAATTCCTCAGCCATTCCACAAGTCATAAAAGGTCCAGGTTTGAAGACCCCTGCCATACAACATTCCATCCTGTTGTGTCCTACAAATACAAAGTGGAAGGTGGGGGATATTCTGTAGCAAGGAAAGTACCTGGATGCAGATACTGATTTCAAAACTTCCATAATTTCACTTACTTGGGGCTCTGATTATACCCACCCTAGGAAGTTTCACCCAAATTTTCAATAAGAAAACCCTTCTTGTCCGACCCTCTGCTCAGAGAGAAAACCCTATACCATTTCAGACAAATGGTTGTCCAGTCTCTTCTTAAAAACTTCCCATGTTGGAGCATTCACCACTTCTGCAGGCAGGTTGTTCAACTGGTTAATTGTTCTAACTGTCAGGAAGTTTCTCCTTAGTTCTAGGTTGCTTCTCTCCTTGATTGGTTTCCATCCGTTGCTTCTTGTCCTGCCTTCAGGCGCTTTGGAGAATAGCCTGACTCCCTCTTCTTTGTGGCAGCCCCTGAGATACTGGAACACTGCTATCATGTCCCCCTTCATCCTTCTCTTCGTTAAACTAGACATACCCAATTCCAGCAACCGTTCCTCATATGTTTTAGCCTCCAGTCCCCTAATCATCTTTGTTGCTCTTCTCTGTACTCTTTCTAGAGTCTCAGCATCTTTTTTACATCGTGGTGACCAAAACTGGATGCAGTATTCCAAGTGTTGCCTTACTTTTTCTTTCTTCTAAAGCTCAAACGAGCAAAGAATCTAAGTTCTTTCTACTGAAAAGGGCAGATCCACCAGCGAATTGGTAGAGGTAACCTAAACTCCTCTTGGAAATGAGCAAGATTTTCTCATCTGCCATTGTCTGGGCTTTTTCTTTTTCTTCTTGCCAGCCTCAGAGGGGTGTCTCTTGAAGACGAAAACCCATTCTCCTCCCTCCCATTTTTTTCCCCACAGACGGTAGCAAGATAAATACAGTTGGAATTTGGCGCTGCAAGAAGACTAAGAAATATTGTGGTCTTCTTTTAGCCAGAACCTGTTTCTCTGATCCATCAATCGGGACTGTTGTGAGCCGGGAGGTGGAAACAGAGAGAAAAGGGCAGTTGGAAAATCAGAATGTGTGGAATGAATTTCAAGTGCTGGATAGCTATTCAACAAGTTTTGGGCATCCTGCGATTTGTTCTGGCATCACACAAAACCCTTCAGAGACAAAGAGAAGACTTTGTTAATTAGATCAAGGCCGTCTGCTTGCAGCAAGCCTGGATAATTTAGAAAACTCTTCCACATTTCTGGACAGATTTTTGTGTGCATCGTTTTTTGCCGTTTAGGTTTTGATTATATTCCTCTCACAGCAGGTATTTTGCAGAGACAATTTTCATTCAGGTCATTTCCATTTCATTCATACACATACACACACACACACCTTTCAATATTTCTTTGGGGCATTTCTAATTAAATATGACATTAGCTCTCATCAGTTCCGTGAAAATTCCAATTCTTTCCATTTGTTTGATAGCAGAACTGTTATCTTCAATTGAGGGCTTAAATAGTAGAAGGAGGAGATTGCCATACAAAGTTGATTCCCTTGGAATGTTTTTTTTTAAGCTGTCTTTTTTTTTAACGCAAGCCACGGATTATTATTATTTTATTATTATTCTGGACTATCCTGGGGAATTCAGCTGAAGAGTCGAAAATTAGGTGAGTGAGTCAAGACAAGTAGGTGAAACTACCTTTGCATTAATTTAAACACAGTGGTCATCATTTATTTCCCAAGTATTTAATATTTTCTCCTAACTGTGACATTAAAACTTACAGCTTGGTGAACATATTGGAAGGACTCTGAGGACCACAATCGGAGCTATGACCTTGGAATCTCATTTATTCCACTATCAATTTAAGGTTTTAAGAACATCTTCAGAGATGTAAAGCTTATATTTCATCAGAGAACAAGAAACAGCCATCTATAGGTTACAATCTCCCTTTTTACAACCCTATAATCCCTTAATTCGGGATAGACTCGGGGCAATTAGAGTTGAGCAATTTACTGGCTGGATGCCCTTCCTGATGCCTTGCGGAGTCCACAGCAATTTTTTTTTTATTTGTTCCCTAGGGGAGAAACATCTATAGGCTACAATGCTGTCCCCATTTTAGCACAATAGTCACAGCCACCAAAATCCTTTAGAAATCGAGATTATGTAAAGGACATAAATAATGGATATGATCAAAGTGTTTATTTTCTACTTATATCTATGTTTTTCTTGATAGATAATTCCTATGTTGTCTCAAGAACAACATGGGCTTCAAATAATAATTCCTTTGGGAGGCTTGCTCTGAAAGCTTTGTGGTAAAAGAGAAGGGATGTAGAGAATGAAGAAGATGACCTTGATGGAGGCAAGCAAGCTCAGTTGCCAAGGCAACAAGAGGTAAAACATTTTTTTAGGTCCAGAACTTCCAGATAGCATCCAGAACTGGCCTAGATAAACACTTCCCTAATTCGCTGGACTATTAGAAGGAGAAAGGGGTAACGCACAGTCAGACTTACAAGATTCTGTTTATTTAGACAATCTCAATAAGAGTAGTGTTGGCCTTCTTGTAGAGTTGATTTCATGACCTGGTCTACCTAATGGAGCTGATGAGGGGTAACTAGCAACTGTATTTGCCCAAGTAATGTTTAATTTTAAATGAAGGGGAGGGTAGAAATAAAGAGCAAAAGAAAAGGATTCATGGATGAATAGATATACAAATAGTTGAACAAACGTATATAAACATTTCCTTGGAAGAACAGCTTTTAATTTAAAATAATGAAAAATTATCTCTGAGAGTACTTGGACTAAACAGAAGTAATAGTCATGGGGGAGAATAAAATTTGTAATTTAATCCACCTCAGAGAAGTAATATATCAGTGACTCCAACAGAGGGGTTGAACCTTTGAGTGTTTGTTAATCTCTGAGTTTGATTGTTTGCATGCAGATGCTTCATTACCTAACTAACATCATTATGCTGGTCAGTATGGGGTTTGCTCCCTGTATATATACAGCAACTTTCCCTGCCAGTGTTGGTGGGGTGTGTGTGGTTTTCTCCTTGGTTAGGATACTGTTTTCAATACCCTTAGTTGGCATTGTTTTCAGCTTGATTGTTTGTCTGGTACCAATCCCTGCATATCTGGGAGCTGATTGCTTGAGAGGATGTGTCCAGGTCTTTGTGTTTCCTTCTTAGCTTTTTTAATTGACTCTTTTGAATGGGGTCTAAATATAGTTTATCTCTATGTGCCTGTTGATGGCCGATTTGTCTGAAATGTCAGACTTCCAGGAATTTCCAACATTTTTGGATTTACCTTAGTTGAGGATGCTCACAGTTTCCCAGTTGAAACTATGATTGAGTCTATCCATGTGTTGTGAGTTTAAGGAGTTTTTATAGTGTCTTCTGAGTGTTAGCTGATGTTCATGGATCTGCTCTACTAGTCTTCTGCCACTCTGTCCTACATAATGGCTGTTATAGTCCTTACACTGTATGTTGTAGATGACTGTTTAGTTGGGCTACTGGGTCTTCTGATTTAAGATGTTTCAAAGGGATTTCATTGGTTCATTTGATCCAAAACATGCCAACCTTATCTCACTACAGCCAACTCCAACCTTTTCTTATGGCAACTTTATCTCCCATTAGCAGAAGTTCTCCTCTCCTGTTAAAATAAAAAGCTGGAGTCAACGCTATTGAATATGTCTGTCTCCTTTCCTGAACAGATGCTTCCTTCATGGGATAATAATGAATACATATATTTCAATTATGGGAACACCTCCTTAGGTAGGAATTGCACACTGAAGTTATGAATGTACATCACAGTAAGGGAGTGACTAGAAGAATCATTTCTTGTAATTAAGCTTGGGATCTCCGGAATAAAATATTTTATTATTAACATAGGAAAATGTTGCAAAAATGCTCCTTCCAAGAGGAGTCTGAACAATCTTCCCTATTAATTGATTTTGCAAGCATTCTATTACTGCAGCGGGATGCTCAAAGCAAGCGTTTGATGGATACCCAGGCCAGATAGACTTGTCTGAGGAAGCTATCTTCCCGCAAATAAATTAATGGCACACTTCACTCCTGAAATTGAGATAGTATTACCAGGAAGGTTTGACCTTAAGAGAGAATTTCACTCTCATTCCACTCGCCTGATCTCTCCACCTCGTTGGTGAACTGCTTCCTTATCTGTCTTTGCAGATTGTGTCGAAGTTAAAAGGCCGTAACAAAGAACTGGGCAAGATAACTTTTCGACAAAGCTTAGGGATGCATGTTTTTTTTTTTTTTTTTTTTTAAATCTACATTATCCCAGAGATTTATAGCTAGATATGGAGGAGAAGCTTATTTGGTTCTACAACAATCTAGAGAATGGCAACAAAGATGACACAGGGACTTACGGACATGACCTATGAGGACAGGCTGAAAGAACTTGGGATGTTCCCACACAAGAAAAGCAGACCAAAGGGAGACGTGATATGAATATTGAGTTACCCCAAATGATGTCATAGGAAAGAGAATCAGGAACTCTCTTTTGTTGCCACAGAAACTAAGATCCAAAATAATGGTTTCAATTTGAGGTTACTGTCCAAATAAACAACAGGTAGAAGCGGGCTGTGAATGGTCTGAGGCATCCTTGTCCAGACTAAATTCATAGTTCTGAGTGTCTTTTTTCTCCCTTTCATTTGCTTTATTAAATTTTAAGGGCTTCCATAAACAAGCCTGTCCCAGTGCTAGGGCCCTTCGAAATAAATTCGTGTTTATATGCATGAGATATATTCTGTAATGCAAACTCATATCTTTACATTTGCCATGAGCAGCACAGCTTCAATGTCTTGTATAATATTGAGAAACATTGCTTGAAAACTTTTCTGCCAGCCTCCTTACGGTTATGTGACAAGTTAATTGTATGGAAATACTGTTTTGTGCCTGTTATTCATTCCTTCAATAGAACTGGCTCTGGCAAGAGCCAAGTTCTATTTGCTTTGTGGTAAATGAAATGAAATAAAGTGGTAAATGTGTTATTTCAGTGAAACCGTTAAAAATAATACCCCAAAGTGTGTGTCCGTGGGTGTATATGTGTGAATGTTTCCCAGGGTAAAGAGACTGAATGGACAACATCATCATCATGTATACCTAAAGGGGGAAAATTAATATCAAAGAGTTATTGCTCTCCATAATCTATTCTTAGCATTTTCGTAACTGAATAAGTTCAGAACAGAGGAAATTCCTGTGGACTGGATAAATAAATCTTTCTCATATTCATTTCCTTTTCCCATTGCAATTTTTTTCTATTTTGCTTAGATTTCAAAGTCTAAAACTTTGTCATCCTTATCCAGCAAAGTACTGGTCCTCCTCGCCTTACAAGAGTTCATTTAGTGACCAAGTTACAACAGCACTGAAAAAAAGTGACTTATGACCATTTTTCACAACTGTTGCAGCATCCCCGTGGTCATATGATCAAAATTCAGATGCTTGGCAACTGACTCATATTTATGATGGTCGCAATGTCCCTGGGGTCACATGATCCCCTTTTGCAACCTTGAGACAAGCAAAGTCAATGGGGAAACCAGATTCAGTTAACAATCGTGTTACTAACTTAACAACTGCAGTGATTCACTTAACAATTGTGGCAAGAAAGGTTGTAAAATGGGGCAAAACTTACAACAACTGTCTCACTTAGCAACAGAAATTTTGGGTTCAATTGTAGTTGTAAGTCAAGGACTACCTGTATTTCATATCTAAACACGAACATGTTGACTGTCAGGTGTAAAGGATCTGAATCAGACATAAGTTCTCATTCAGAAGATGTACCGCTTACACGAGAATCTAGACAACTAACGTATCAACACTAAATTGGTGCAGGGTCAACTGAATTCAAGAGAGGTTGGACTTAGACCATTTGTGGGAATGTAACGACTCTAGGCTGATGACTTACTTAACTCTATCCCTCAGCTCTGCCTGCTCTTCTCCCACATTGACCTACCTAGAGTTCCTCTTCATAAGATGAATCCAAGTGAAGCCCGTACTACCTGTTCAGCGTGTAATGTGAGGGATTCTGACACTGAGTTGGAATGGGTGAGTGGGGAATGAGAAAGGGAGGGAGGGAAGGAGGGAGAAGGAAGGAAGGAAGGAAGGAAGGAAGGAAGGAAGGAAGGAAGGAAGGAAGGAAGGAATTGTATTATGTGATGTTCAAAACCACATCCTTGGTTGGTTGGATTTAGAGGAGATTTTTGGGAGATGTGGTGTTTAAGAAGGAACATGGAGATGTTTCATTGCTCCAAAAGCAAAGATATAAACTGAAGAGTAAGATGTTGAAAGCCCTGCTTCCCCTGTGATTATTTATGTGTTTTTCTTAATATCTCCATCAATACAAATCTGGTTCCTGTCAAAAATAATAGAAGAAACCAACATTGGTCATATTACAAAGTAATACAACACTACAGTCAAGTGGATCAAATATTAAGTGCTGTAGGAAAGAGCGAGGTGGGAGACCTATTATCATTTTTACAAAATGTTTCTTGTTTCAGGGAACCATCTTTGTTTGTTTATTTATTTATTGCCAGAAATATAAATCAGACAAAGAGAATTATAGATTTACTGAGTGGAAAAAAATGGACTTCGTTGCAATTGGTTTTAGCATTATGGATGAATGTACCATGCCTTGAAATAGATTTAGTTTAGTCAGCCTAATGTTATGGTTACAGAAGATATTATGGCACATATTACTTCCAAGGTCAGGTCAAAAGCTTGCACCATCATGTCCTTGAAGGTTGCCTTATTTCCAAATGTGAGGTAGTAATTGTCAGGGGTGAAGAATAGGAACCATGCATTAAGTTCCAGTTAGATGATTTGTTGCTTGTGCTTATAACAAGAATCTAATCAACTAACAGGCAGCACTAAGTTGGCATTAGATAAGAGAGTCTGGACATTTGTGGGAATGTAATGACTCCAGACTGCTTCCTCTCTTGACTCCTCCTCCAGGCTCTGCCTCTTCTTCTCCTATAATAATGCAGTGTGTCATCAGCTCTTCAACTGAGGAACACTTTTTTTTAGGAAATTAACTAAAAACAAACAAGGCTCAAATCAGCCTCATATTGATATCATATCCCAGTTCTCAAAATTAGGAAAGACTTATCTATAGTTCAGTTTAATGTCCTGGAAGGGAAATACCAATAACACTTAAACTTATATACCGCTTCATAGTGTTTTACAGCCCTCTCAGCATATTGCCCCCAACAATCTGGGTCCTCATTTTACTGACCTCAAAAGGATGGAAGGCTGAGTCAGTTTTGAGCTGGTCAGAATCAAGCTCCTGGCAGTGGGCAGAGTTAGCCTGCAATACTGCATTCTAATCACTGCACCATCACTCTTATTTAAATATAGGAAAACCACATACAAAACCCAATACTACCCCTGTGATAGGGGTATCTTAGAAACCACAACTCATGTTCTGAACTACCAGTTCTTCAGGGATATTTGCCACCAGTTGATTTTCCCTCTTTTATTTAAATTTCCAGGCCATTCTGAAACTTTTATTTGATATAAGCAATTTTTAAAAAACATCTCTCAAAAAACAGCAAAGTTTTGCTACATTATGTGTAAGCTTCACCCACCAATGATTGCTAACAGTTCTTGTTAGAACATGGTTTTGTATTGACCATTTTACTGAATGTCAGTGACTGAAATAAAGTTCCTTTTTGATTATCAGCATTGCAAGGTGCTGAATAAAAAAAACTGAAAGCAGAAAGAAAGAAAATCACAGCTATTTGAGACTGCGAGAATCAAAGATCATGGTATGATCCACATTCTCTATGGTCAGAAATTTACGGCAGTCAAAGTTGGTCTCCAGTTGACTTGTCTCTTTGGTGAGCCTATGGATGGATGAGTGAGCCCCAGGCCAAAAGTCATTATGTTGCCCACTTTGCTATGTTGTCTTCTTCAGGGTGATTGATTATTATAGGATTGGCTATCTATAAATTAGCCACCACTGGATAGGACAGGGAATAATCATATTGCTTAGTAGTAGTAGTAGTAGTAGTTTATTGATTGATTAGTCTTGTGACCTTTTCAATAAAAAAAATAATACAGTATATAGTCTAATTTTGGAATAAGATAGATAGGAAGAAATAAAGTGATAAAATAGAAATGTGTTAATACAAAGAGACAGCACAGAAGATAAGCAATTGTGTCTGGAAGTAACCCTGTCCTGGATGCAGCTATATCTATATGTACAGCATTCAATCATATTCTATACTGTATATCTGTACATAACTAAGGGATTTTTTTCTTTAAAAAATCAATTTATTTAAAGCATTTGTATCTAGGCTTGCAGCAAGATTTATTTTTTATTTTTTTATTTCTTGCACTTGACTCAGAAGCACTGAGGTGCTTATGGATTGAAAGGATTAGCCGGGTGATTTCACCATTCCCCTGGGGATGCCCTGTGGGGGGCTCCTTTCATATCCCCCCAGCAGGAGCTGGAGTGAAGGATGAGAGCTCAACCCCACCCCACAGCAGCTCTTGGGTCTCAAATAAAGGCTTGGACACCTCCTGCCCAGCATTCCAACCACTTGAGCCACTGTGCTCCTTTAGGGAGACTATTGTATGCAAAAAGTTGGAAAGATTCGGTACTACCCACAATGGAGGAATGGTTGGTGAAGATTATGGAACTTGCTGAGATGACTAAGTCTACTTCTTTGACCAGAAAACAGGCAGCCTCTGCATTTATAGCTGATTGGAAACCTTATGGACCTTTTGTATCCCTAGACAGGCTAGATTCTAGAAATCTCTGCAGGCGTGAAGAATCAGAATCATACGTTAAGTTGCAATTAAGAAGATTGCTCAAGTCTATATACAAGAGTCTAGTCAACTAATGTTCAGTACTATATTGGCGCTGGATAAGAGTTTATGGAATTCATGAGGGGCTGGACTTGGACCATTTGTGGGAACGTAATGACTCTAGGCTAATGACTCACTTAACTCCACCCTCCATGCTCTGCCTGCTCTTCTCCTACAGGTAGCATCTTGTGCAAAAATAATTTCCTAAGTGAGAATCTAGCCATTGCCCTAGCAATAAAAACCAACTACAATGAAAGCATTTTTGGTGCATCCCTCTTTCAATGAATTCATACATAGACAATTCATCTCTCAACTGCATGTGAACTGCAACCTGTCACAAGAACCTGAACATGAAAGTGAAGAGAAGAAAGGACACAATTCTCCCTTTCCTAGTGAAAGATCTGTAAACAAAGAGAAGAAAATGAAAGGCCGGATTTTGATTTTATATCTGCCTACCTGTGAGGGTGGAAGGGAGAGAGAAATAACCCTCAGAAAAATACAGAAGTATAGGCTTCGCACAATCCTGCACCAACAACATTTCTGGGAGCTTCAGTTTTCTACTTCAGTTTTCTACTTCAAGTTCTGGTTTCTGGGAGATTGGGAAGAGAATTATCAAAGGGTTGTGGGCAGTGCCTAGTGCCACAAAGAATTGTTGAAAAAAAAAAGATTTCTGTTGCCTGGATTTGATGATGTGTCTTGTGATTGCCAGTCTCCTGTAGCAAATATGAGAAGAAGGAAGAGTGCTTGCATTTGCTCAAAGCTAGAGGAGATGGTGGATAAAACTGTCAAGTGCGATTTTGCTCAGATCCCCATATCTATGACCTTGAATTTGTTCTGAACTATTCATGAACCGGTTTTATTTTTATTTTTTAAAGGCATGGCTTTCCCTAAAAGAAACAGAAGCACCATTTTCTTAGCATACACAGATTTTTCTCCCTATTTTTCCTAATATATACATGCTTATTAATCAAGCAACTCAATGATTAATAATTAATATTAATCAACTCAATCAAAAATCAAAAGTTTTAAAGAAGAGACTGGACAGCCATTTGTCTGAAATGGTGTAGGGTTTCCTGCCTGAGCTGGGGGTTGGACTCGATGACCTCCAAGGTCTCTTCCAACTTTATTATTATTATAAAGCCCACAAAACTTTATTTATCATATCTATATAAATAAGTCTATATGTGACTCTAGCATCAACAACCATTCCTAAGATGCTTGGATACTTGCTAACTTTCTGAGGGTGCAATATTGGGTACTCTGGCATAGGAATTATATACTATTTGGGGCTTTATCAGTTCTAGATGTTAGTGCTGCTATTATTATTATTAATAACAATAACACTTTAAAGAATTTTTTTAAGATCCCAAATAAAAGGAAGAGGAATAATACACTACAAAAGAAAAATGGTCTTGACCCAATTCTTTGACAACATACAGAAGGGAACCAGGGAAACCAAGAACAATTAAATGAAGATAATGAGGAATAAATAATAAGGACAATTGATAATAAGAATGCAACTATTTTCCTTTCTTAAAAAAATTAGAAAAAGTTTTGTTGGATTTGCTATCACAGGGAAAGCTTGTTCTGGTGCAAAAGAATTTTAAGAGGCAGGCCTTTATGATGACAGAGATACGTTTTGCAAAACTTGTAAAACCCAAAGGGAACAGAAGTGTAACCCATATCTTGTGGAATTCTCATTAATGAGATGGTAGAGTTATTGATTTCTGGGATTTCAAATAAAATATGAGATACAGGCACCCACCATCCTGTGGACAGCCAAAGTAATAGGATTGTATTTTCTTAGTCAAGAGCAGAAAACAAAAGCAAAGACTATATCATGATAGTCTTAAGTTTTGAGTTCTTTTCTCAGATAGCCATAACAAGCATTTTTTTTTCTTTTCTCTTTTCCCCAGGAAGTCTTTTCTATTAATGACATTCAAAAAAATTAGATAAAATAATAAAGAAAGGGGGAGAAAGCTAAAAACAAAGAAACAGAAATGTACAGGACATAGGTATCAACATACAATAAACATTTCAATGAACATCTAAAGGTTGGATCATGGCAACTGAACCAAATTTTGTTAATCTGAGACATTTAGTTACTCATCCGAGCAACTTCATCAGTCAGAGCAAAATTAATTAGGCAGAATCAGAGAGCCGTAGGAATTTGCCAACTCTTTCCAAACCAATTTCAGGAGTTTCTCCCCAAAATGGCTTGTAATATGTCAATGAAGTGTCTCAAGGTTGATGAGGTTGCTTGGATAAGCAACGAAATGTCTCAGATTAAGAAAGTTTGGTCCAGTTGCCATCATCCAATCTTTAGACCACCTTTGACCTGGATGAATGAGTTTTTGTTGACACATTTCAATGAATAGAAGCCATAAGTCATTATAATCATCAGTAGCTAATCTGTACTTATACATCATTGGTTTTTAAATTGCCGGTAACATTACTTCTGCAGTCCACTGGGTATATGAGGCCATATGTTTACATTTCCAATGCAGAACAGATGATCTTTGAGTTGTAGGTAGAATACAAAACATCCACTTTCTTTGTCCAGATAACAACGTCTCTCTGATAGGAGTAAACCTCAAAAGAATAAGAATGTCTGAAAATATTGAAACTCAAAATTAAGTTAATGCATGTCATAACTTCTTTCCCCTAGAACTTGAATTCTAATTTCTTAAATCATCCGTTTCTGAACTATAGAGTATTTACACCAGAAATGAACCAGAATTCCACAGAAGACCATTTTTATTCATTCTAAAATTCTTCCTGTTCTCTGCATTTTTGCTCCATCTAAATAAGATGTCGCCTTTGCTTCCTCCAATGTGTCCAAAGAACTGTAAAGAAAGAACTATAAAACCATGCAAAAATTGTGGTTAGATTCCCAACCCCATTTCTTTGAGGTCTTTTCAGATTCCCAACTCTGGAGTTTCTTCTTCCTTCTGGGCATTTTTCTTGGTCTCCATGCTGTCTCCTTTAAAAAATAATAATAATGGATGGCTTACCTATTCACCACGGGTTCACTACACTGCCATTTAAAAGAATAATGTTCTTTAAAAGGTTAAGCCCACGAAGTTCTAAAATTATGGAACTGCTTTGAGGAAGCAGGCTGACCACTTGTGGCCCCCGCCAGAGGGGAAATGGGATGGGTTTCATTGCATTCAAATGTTCTTTGCTCTAGAAAAGTTTAAGAATTATGTTTAGCCCCGGTTAGTCCTTGTTGGTTAGTTTGTCTACTCAGAGTCTTTTAAGCCTGACAAAGTATCCTAAGCCTGGTCCAATTGTCACATGATTTATTTGATATAATAGTGTAAGCAGCACAAGAGACCAACGTTGTTTTCTGACAAATTATCCAGCCTTGGGCAAATATTGCTAGCCTGGGCCCATCACACATTAGTTGTGCCATATTTTAGAGCCTGTCTGGGTTCATTTCAGACCCTGCCTCCATTCACATGTTACTTTCCTTCTTAGATTTCATATGCAGAGACAAAGGCTGTTATTTTTTTCTTCCAAATGGATAATGATGTCTCCTTTNCTGGTCACGGCCGCCAACTGGTCATCCAGTGTCAGCCGCGAATCCAGGAGAACACCCAAGTTGCGGACCCGATCCGAGGGGGCCAAAGTTTCGCCCCCTATAGTCAGCGATGGAATCAGCTGGCTATGCCGAGGCGCCGGTAGCCACAGCCACTCGGTCTTGGACGGGTTGAGTCTGAGTTTGTTCCTCCCCATCCAGATAATCCCATCTCTTTATAATACGTTGAAGATTATTTGACTTGGTCCTATGCTGGCTATGCCACTTTTTCCTATATTCAAGTTGGTGCTGTCTTTAAATAATCCATTCTTTTTTATTTTTTTCCTTTCTTGATTTTATTACAGTTTAAAAAACAGTGTACAAAAATATATTAAAAAAATACAATCAAAATAAAACAAAATGGAGAGAAATGAACATTATAAACAAGCATGTCTCCTATATAATAATAATAATAATAATAATAATAATAATAATAATAATAATAATAATAATAATAATAATAATAATAATAAAGTTGGAAGGGACCTTGGAGGTCATCTAGTCCAACCCCCTGCTCAGGCAGGTAACCCTATACCATTTCGGACAAATGGCTGTCCAGTCTCTTCTTAAAAACTTCCAGTGTTGGAGCATTCACCCCTTCTGGAAGCAGGTTGTTTCATTGGTTAATTGTTCTAACTGTCAGGAAGTTTCTCCTTAGTTCTAGGTTGCTTCTCTCCTATCAAATAGTACATTTTATATAATTCCTTTTTTAACTGAAAAAAAGAAGGATAAGACTCCATTATAAAATATTATGAAATGTATGCCAAGGGAGACATATTGCATTGTATTTTTTTTGATTGGTAGGAAAGATTGCCTTTTCAAAAATGGATAAATGGCACATGTCCTTAATTTAATTCTTAATATCCAGAATAGTAATGCTTTTTCAATTTCTCAAAACTATATTCTTAGCAATTCTCCACACCTGATTGAGACAGAGCTCCTCAAAAATCAGTCAAATGCCACATTTTTTGGAATGTAATGCTACATATCTTTGACACCGAAAGATTTTCCCATAAATCTTATATATGCTAAAATGCTGTTCCAAAAAGATGTCAGTAACTCAGAAGATCAAAGTATATGAATCAATGGCTCCTCCATGTGAATGCTGACTCTACATAACTTGGAGCAGGCTGTAACAATACATCTTATTGAACTTTCTCCTCTGGATGGGTCTACCTCTTATAATTTCACTTCATTTCATTTCCTTTTTCTAAGTTTAAAGTAGGAAGACTATTATTTGCGCGGTTTTGTGTGCTGCCTGCATCCCACAGATGGGACTTCGCTTGTTTGTGTGGACCAGTTGCTGGCATGCCGTGGCCCAGTACCAGTCCACGGACCGGGGGTTGGGGACTTCTGGTCAAGGCAACCCAAAGGGGCTTTTCCAAAGGCAACTGACTTCCTTGGTTTTTCTTTTTTCTTGAAAATGTTTCGTTTCCACTACAAGAAGCTTCTTCCAAACTGAAGGAATTGCAGATGGCAGCTCTGTCACCGCCTGAGTCACAACTTGTGCTGTTAAGAGAGGACAAGAGTTAAAGCAGCACTAAAAGAAGAGAAGAGGAAGGAAGGAAGCTTAAGGACTAGAACAACCCAATGGGGTTCTGTGGGACTCAAGAAACATCTGATCTAAATAATAAAGACGGTGTTTGCGTTTTTCTATGAATATTCTCTGCCACTTGCTACTCACGCCCTGGTAATGACACCAAGTCTCAAGCTTGCTGGAAGACATAAAGCACCTCCAGCAAAAATTAAATCAAAAGGCACTAAAGGAGTGTGACGAAAAGCAGAATAATTCTTGGCACCAATTTCACTCTTGATGTTATTCCCCCTCCGCGGTGTTCTGCGAGTATTTTTATTGATTTAATTTCTTTGTTTAGTAATTTGATTTATCCTCCTCTCAATACTCAAGGCGATGCCAAGATTTTAAACATGTAAAAAATATTAAAATAACTGAAAACCTCAACAGTTCAACTCCATGAATTCCAATGATTGCTAAAACTAAAGCTAATATTAATTAGCCTTTGTATTCCTGGCAAAAGAAAAGCACCTGGGTAGAGTGTCTAAGAACTGAGAGAAAAAAGCTTAAACGCAGCTCCATAAGGAGAATATTCCAGAATATTCCAAGACCTGAGAAAAATGCAGGGAAGGATGTCTGCAAATTGTGGTTTAAAAAGTCAAGATGGTAGTGTGACAGTGCAATATAAGTTCTGCCTGTTTTATGGATGTTGCATGTGCCATCTTGACACACAAATAAAAAACAGACCAAGATCTGATCACATCACTGAGCTCTGTCATCATGACTTATTGGATGATTTTCTGCAGACATCCCTCTCTCTTGTTACTCTAAAAGATGAAAATCATCATCATCTTCTTCTTCTTCTTCTTCTTCTTCTCCTCCTCCTCCTCCTCCTCCTCCTCCTCCTCCTTCTTCTTCTTCTTCTTCTTCTTCTTCTTCTTCTTCTTCTTCTTCTTCTTCTTCTCCTTTTTCTCCTTCTCCTTCTTCTCTTTCTCTTTCTCCATTCTCCTTCCTCCTTTCCTCCTCCTCTTCCTCTTCCTCCTAGATCTTAACAGCAGAAAGATTTGCACTAGGAAAAGTGGTGCCTCCAATAGTCAAGCCTTAACTTCTTTAGAACTCTTTAGGTTAATACAAATCCTTTAAATGTTGCCCAGTAATAAACTGGTCACAAATGAAAACCTTTCCTAGGAGCTCTGTATCTTGCATCTTAGCAGGCTCCTCTTACCCTACTTTAGACTTTTAAAGGACAGCCCCAAGAAATGTATGTTGTATTAGTCAGGATCCAATATCATCAGAGCAGGAATAGCTATCGCCCAACTGGCTCAGCAAAGGGGAATCTTCCTGGCATTCTAGACACAACAGTACAAAAGCTCTCTTCACCCAGCCTCTGCATGCAAAATCCGTGGTGGCACTCCAAGACTGCAAATGTGCTGTTTCAGGGGGAATGAAATCCCACTCTAAACAAGCTGCACCTTGTCTGGATGTAATTTCAGCTTGTGCTTCCCCATTGAGTCCATGATCGATGGTAGCCAATGTTCTGTCATGCAACAGTTTCAGCAGCTTTTCTTCTGCTCCCCAATCCATCAATCGGGCATGATAGCATGTGATTTATGGCACGTATCGTTTTCAACCCAGCCCTGTACATCTTTTTAAGAGGCCAAAAGAACAGGTCCATTGGAAAAAAAAATATGTTGTCATTTCATGCGTTCGCTAACAAAAGGCTATTTGCATTATTTACACTTAGCTGAAGTCTCATCCATTATGGCTTTTGTTTCTGAAATGGCACTTTCATGTTCCAGCGTCGCTTGAAGAATTGACAGATGAAAACAGATGCACTTGTTCTGCATTAAGCCAAGTGGGGCGGGCAGAAGAGAACTTGCCAGCAAGTGAAACAGATGAATGGCTTCTGAAATGGAGAAAGAAGGCAGTTCATTACCAAAGACGGATTAAGGAAACAACTTCTTTCTTCTCATATCTGCTACTGCAATCCTTACTCGGGCTTGGTATTTGAGATCCTGGATACTGTACATTCTTGTCTATGGATATTCAACATTAGGCAGTCATAGAATGGATCCCACTTGATCAAAAGCATCATGAAAGAGACCTAAAACAAGATGGACCGACGATGTCAGCAAGTATTGCAGGCCCAACTGGCAAAAGAAAGCTCAAGGACCGTATTGGTTGAAAACATGAGGAAGAAGCCTTTGTTCTGCAGTGGATAGGCAATGGCTAAAATGATGAGGATGAGGATGACTCAACATTAGACAGCTGGGAGTATCGCTTCACTTGTGAAACCCACAACTGACTTTCCCAGATTCAGGTTTAACTCTCACTGGAGTCCTTGGTGCTCTCTGAGCTCAGTTATTTGCTTGCAGACATTTCATGAACCTACTAGGGGATATAATTAGTGCTGGTGAGTGTGGGGTTTTCTCTACCAAGTACTACCAAGGAGGAAACACTCCCACCAACACCAACAAGGCAATCCAAAGGTGTTAGAACTGAAGAAGCTTATGGGATGAGAAGTCAAACATTTTCAATAGAGCCCAGCCCATCTGCTGGTATGTCGGCTACGACCAGAAACATGTTCCAATAATGACTTATTTTTGGCCAACGACAAAGCCAAGAAGGTGGTTTCATTCTGGCAGTTTAAAATTTTATCTAGATATGGAAGGAGGAGGAGGAGGAGGAGGAGGAGGAGGAGGAGGAGGACGACGACGACGACGACGACGACGACGACGACAAAATCTCAGTATTTGGGAATCAGATCCATAGGACTGCCTGATCTTATAAATCAGGGATATAGCCTATTCTAGTTTTCCTTATATTATTTTCATCAACGGTGTCGAATCTTTTCTAAGCCTGCATCTCACAACTTCTCTTTCTTTAAATTGGATAAGAACTGATAAGAGAGACAGAAGAGAATTTTCAATGCATGACACTCGATAAACAGCCTGCTTTTCTCCAACGACTTCAAAGTGATAGTCATTAAATCCCCTCCTCCCATTTTCTCCAGGACATCCCTGTGAAGAAGGTTGGGTTGAAGGTCTTGCCTGGTTCAATGAGCTTGGGGGGAAAATAGTGTTGAACTTGATCTTGGTCCTTCAGGCGTTGCATCAGCGGATACAATTCATGCTCAAGGTGTGAACAGCATCACATCTAACTGAATTGTCGATAAAACTCAATTTTATTGAGAAGTGTCATTCAGTTCCGAGACACTTGGTCTCCTGAGAAGCCTGCAGACCTTTGCTGCAGAAATGCAGACTTTTAATGGGGCATTTAACGTGGCTTTGGATCACACATTAAAGTGTCTTAGAAACAAATTCAGCACCAGTTTTGGTTTTCTTGTCCTTATAAATGTATCTAAGATCCACGCTTTTGTTGTAAGGACAGATTCGGAATTAAAGTAATAACTCAGACAAAAAAAGAGCAAAAAATTAATTTATGGGAACGTCATTAAAGCATCCAACCCTAATCTCTTCGCCTTTTTTTCCTTTTTAGGAAAGAATGATGGTTCCATTTCAGCAGTTATGCTTTTCCATCCTTCACATCTTCTCGGTTTGAGCCATGAACAGGAATGATGAAAATAGAGCATCAAAGAATTGAGGCCTTTGAACTATGGTGCTGGAGAAGACTCCTGCGAGTCCCCTGGACTGCAAGGCGTTCAAACCGGTCAGTCCTAGAGGAGATCAACCCTGACTGCTCTTTAGAAGGCCAGATCCTGAAGTTGAAGCTCAAATACTTTGGCCACCTAATGAGAAGGAAGGACTCACTGAAAAAGAGCCTAATGCTGGGAAAGATTGAGGGCAAGAGAAGAAGGGGACGACAGAGAATGAGGTGGCTGGATGGAGTTACCGAAGCAGTAGGCATGAGCTTAAATGGACTCTAGAAGATGGTAAAGGACAGGAAGGCCTGGAGGAATGTTTTCCATGGGGTCGCGATGGGTCAGACATGACTTCGCAACTAACAACAACAAGAGAGTTTTGTTTTAATTTACTTGCTTCTTGTTTTCACAAAAGTAACAAATCTATCTGGCTCTTTCTTATCTTAGCCTTCAATTTATGTGGCTTACCATTTCCTACACCTCCTCTGTGCTTTGAAAAACATTGTGTGATAAGTATTGTGTGTGTACTTTGGTTCTGCACACTTATTTTAAACTCATTTAGGTACCTCTGAAATTATTCTAATGCCATTGGCAAACCCAAGTCTTGCTGCCAGTAACTTTTTTGTTTGTTTTTGCTGGTACACCACCCTCCCAGGCTGGGACAAAAATATCAACCATAGTCCTTGTTTAATAACCACAGTTGGAACCAGCAACTCAATCACTGAGGAAAGCAATCGTTAAATGAAACTGCAACTCGGCTGGTGATCTTACTTCAGCTTTCTTTGGCTTTACAAAGCTGTGAAGGTCATAAATACGAGGACTGATCACAAAGTTACTTTTTCATCACTGTGGTAACTGCAAATGGTCACTAAACCAGGCAGTTTCTAAAGAAGGTCTATAGATATTTTGACTTCATCCATCATCTATGATCATTCTCTCTCTCTCTCTCTCTCTCTCTCTCTCTCTCTCTCTCTCTCTCTCTCTCTCTCTCTCTCTCTCTCTCTCTCTTTCTCTCTCTCTCTCTCTCTTTCTCCCTTCTCTCTTCTCTCTCTTCTCTCTCTCTTCCCTGTCTCTCTTCTCTCTCTTTCTCTCTCTTCCATCTCTCTCTTCTCTCTCTGTCTCTTTCTCTCTCTCTCTTCCCTCTCTCTATCCCTTCTCTCTCTCTCACAGTCACACATACACACAGAAACACACACACACAGAAACAAAGTTCTTCCATGGCAAGAAGTCACCAACCAAAGAATGTTTGAAACTAGCCATGAATATGCATGAGGCTATCATTTTTCCCATCGATGATAAGCAAGGATGCCCTGCTGAGAACAGAAAATAGCTGGCTGCCCAGTTTGCTGTACGATCAATGTTCAAACACTGGGTTTAGAAAGTTCACCTTGTGGTGCTGCAGCCAATTGAGGGGGAGGGGGGGTACTCTAAACTAAAACAAGCCCCCCAGGAGAATTTTCAAAACCACTAAAACAAGATGTGTGATAAAATTAAAAGCAACATTTTCCTCATCAGAGTCTCCCTGCGTATGGCCGGGAAAAAAAGCTGATGGGGCCATGATCTACAGCCTCAGGCATTACAAAGGAAGAAGTAGATGTAAAAAGCGAAGGAAAGAAACCACATCGGGCGATTAAATAACAGTAGGGCAATTCTTTCATGGGAATCAACAAAGGATTACAAAGTAGAGAGCAGAGGCCTTTGAATTGAGCAGGGAGCTTGTTTGGAATTACTGATAAGCAAAAAGGAAGGGAGGGATGGATGGGGGGGGGGGAAATGGTACTGCTAAGGCTGCTGTGGAGGGAGCCTAGTTATTTTTAATACCGAGAGGAGGGAAGAGGAATTTTCCAGCCATTGTTGGGTTAGCAAAACTGCAAAAAGTTTCCTCCCACACAGACACACACACACACACACACACACACAGGGAATTTTGAATAGAACCAAAGGCAAATAAATAGCAATAGCACGTGAAGTATTAATACCACTTTACTTGGTAAGGCCACACTTGGAATCCTGCATCCAGTTTTGGTCACCACGATGTAAAAAAGATGCTGAGACTCTAGAAAGAGTACAGAGAAGAGCAACAAAGATGATCAGGGGACCGGAGGCCAAAGCATATAAGGAGCAGGAATTGGGAATGTTTAGTTTAATGAAGAGAAGGACGAGGGGGGAAATGATAGCAGTGTTCCCGTATCTCAGGGGCTGCCCCAAAGAAGAGGGAGTCAAGCTATTCTCCAAGGCACCTGAAGGCAGGACAAGAAGCAACGGATGGAAACTGATCAAGGAGAGAAGCAAACTAGAACTAAGGAGAAACTTCCTGACAGTTAGAACAATTAACCAGTGGAACAACCTGCCTCCAGAGGCGGTGAATGCTCCAACACTGGAAGTTTTTAAGAAGAGACTGGATAGCCATTTGTCCGAAATGGTGTAGGGTTTCCTGCCTGAGCAGGGGGTTGGACTCGATGACCTCCAAGGTCCCTTCCAACATTATTATTATTATTATTATTATTATTATTATTATTATTATTATTATTATTATTATTATTGTTGTTGTTGTTGTTGTTGTTGTTGTTGTTGTTGTTGTTGTTGTTGTTGTCAGGAATTAGGTATGGAGGACTAGGGGGGACATGAGAGCAGTGTTCCAATATTTGACAGTCTGCCACAAAGAAGAGGGGGGGTCAACCTATTTTCCAAAGCACTAGAAGGCAAGACAAGAAACTAATCAAGGAGAGAAGCAACCTAGAACTAAGGAGACATTTCCTAAGAGTGGGACCATTTAACCACTGGTAGAATGGCTTGCCTTTAGAAGATGTGGGTGCTTCATCACTGCAGGCTTTTAAGAAGAGACTGGACAGCCATTTGTTTGAAAGGGTATAGGTTCTCCTGCTTGAGCAGGGGGTTGGACTAGAAGACCTCCAAGATCCTTTCCATTTTTCTATTATTTTGCATTCTGTATGTTCTTAGATTTCTTGCCCCTCGATCTGCTCAGAGGTCCAATGGGCAGACATGGACCCAACGCTTTGAGGTCCAGAGATTCCACGTTAACGAATTAAAAAGTCTTCGTGGAACAGACGGGATTCTGGATTTTTGCCCACTGAAATGCTGAGGTTCCATCTCAGAGATGGAATAAAAAGGGAGGAGTGGAGAAAATCGACAGGCACAGATACAAATGTTTTGATCATGCTGTAGAATTGCCCATCACAACTGGTACCTATTGAAGGAATCCAGAGTTCAAATAGCACCAAGATCAGAAGGATCTTCACCTCATCTACCCAGCAGGAAAAAAGGAGGGGAAAAAAAAAAAAGCTTGTGGAAGTTAAAAAAAAAAAGAAAAAAGAAAAAAGAAAAGAAAAAAAGCAGCTCAAATAAATTGCAGGATTTGTTCTGTTATTGTCTTCTTCCTAATGAATTGCCATTTCAGGCCAACAATAGATGTTGGAATAACAAGCGCTCCCTCTTACAGTCTCCATCCTTATCCCTTCATTAAGTTTTACTGTCAAAAAGGATAGCAGTTCTAGCCCTGAAATCTGACCAGGAGAGACGCTTCATAAATCCCACCCACCCACCCTCCTTTTCCAGATGTCTGGCTTGCATGCTGGTTAAGAGGCCTGTCCTTGTAGAGAGACGTGCACTCGACATGCTGTTTTATCTCATCTGCAGAAGCTCTTTTTTTTTTTTCTTCTCACTCATGGCAGCTGAAACTTGGAGGAGCCCCTTCCAAGCCTGGCTCCCTTTTTGACTGCTGTGTGGATCAGGCCTGCTAACCTTTAATTGAAAGCCAGAGCTGCAGCTTCTCCTTTAGGATATAAGTGACAGCTTCATTCTGGTCCGAGCTGGCACTTGGAACTGTGTGCGGAGGCACTTGCTCGTTTACTCTCCAGCCGGAAAAAAAAAAAAAGAAATCCAGAAAGATGGAAAGGATGACAGCTCTGGTATCTCTCTTTTTTTTCGCTGGAAGGGGCAAAGGCACGTTTAAGCGCTGATGCCTTGTCAAGTCTAGACTTTGCCAAGGGGGTCATCAAACAACTTAGAAATAATAAAAGGGGAATTAAAACACAACGGCGATATCAACAGACTCTGAGAAACCTCACCTCGGGGGATCAGCAGTTTGTTTTCTGCACTCTGTTAAGAACAAGGCCCTGACAGAGAAAATGTGGACCTTTTCACAGAGTCAGGAGGAGAAAGGTAACAATGAATACTAGCTCTATCTTTACGTAAGGATGCGGTAATGCAATCTTAAATCTGAAAGTATTTCTCCCATCCTTTTCTTTTATTCTTCTGAAAACTACGGAAGGTTCCTTCTGAGATATTTTCCACGCTGTCTCTCCTTCTGTGGGCTGACATACCTTTACAGAAGGTTTGTCTAGTCCAGTGATGGCGAACCTTTTAGAGACCGAGTGCCCAAACTGCAACCCAAAACCCACTTATGCATCGTCGGATGCCGGGTGGGTGTGGCCCATTGGCTGGGTGTGGCCCATTGGCTGGGTGTGGCCCATTGGCTGGGTGTGGCTAATTTGGTGGGGGTGGCCCATAGGGTGGGCGTGGCTGCGGTGGTAATGGCAGACTGGGTGGGACTAAAAAGTTCAATCAATCAATTCCAACTTTGCAAGATTTTTTTTTCCCGCGAGGTTGAAATTGACTGATTGAACCCTTTTTTTTTTCCTTTTTTTTTGCACACGGCAGCGGAGGCCTAAAGCGAAAAGGTTTTATAAAATCCAGCTGAAGGCCTAGGACTGGGGCAACAGCGCATGTGCCCACAGAGAGGGCTCTGAGTGCCGCCTCTGGCACCCGTGCCATAGGTTCGCCACCACTGGTCTAGTCTGTGGTTTTTCCTCCTGTCTCAAGGTCATTCCTACATACTACTACAGAAAAGGAATTCCATCATTTATTTCTTTATTTATTTGTTTGTTTGTTTGTTTGTTTCCATCCATTCATCATCTATCTCTCCATCTATCTATCCATCCATGATCTATCTATCTATCTATCTATCTATCTATCTATCTATCTATCTATCTATCTATCTATCTATCATCTATCATCTCTCTCTCTCTCTCTCTCTATCTATCTATCATCTATCTATCTTCTATGCATCTCTATATCTATCATCTATGGATCTCTATCTCTATCTATCTGTCTGTCTGTCTGTCTCTCTATCCATCTTTCCATCCAGCCATTTATAACATTCTTCTCCTATTCATTATTGACTTCAGTCCCAAAGGAAAGAGAATAATAATAATTGCCATGTCAACAGACATCTCAAAAAGTATGTAGGAAAATTATACAGAGCTTCATTAAAATAAAAATCACTTAAGAAGTGAAAGAATTACACATGTACAGTATATACTGAAAATGTTCGTTCCAAAAAGGAAGTACATTCATATGTAGCACTCATGCAAGGAAGGTGTTCCCTCCCAAGGTATCAATAGTTTAATTATTCGGCTTAATCTAAGACAGCCAGTTTTGCGTAGTGGTTAAGGCATCAGGCTAGAAACTGGGAGACCATCAGTTGTAGTCCTGCCATGGACACAGAGTTAGTAGGGTTACGTTGGGCCAGCCACACTCTCTCAACCCCAGGAAGGAGGCAAACTAGTTCCAAAATCTTGCCAAGAAAACTGCAGGAACTTGTCCAGAAAACTTGGAATCCTTGGAATCTTAACCTTTTTTAAAAAATAAATATTACTAATCAAAGCTTTGAGAGGGTTGTTTTTTAGATCAGATCTGTTGTCTACGTTTGTAAAAGAGCTTGACAGTTTTGCAGTTCAGCACCTGTATCTTGTATTACTGTCCTATTCTGTCCATCGTGAAGAATTGCCTTAGATTGAGATATGAAATGAAATACAGAAGCTAGACCATTTTGGGATTAGAAATATATCCATATTTAACAATAGATAGTTTCTAATTAAAACAGGGCAATTGAAATGCTCTAGCGTTGGTGGGCATTTCAATTCTGGTGTTTCTCCATAAGCTTTAGATTTACAAACATATAAAAATGCCTCTGCTTATAATATCCTGCTGTCCAAGTAATCAAACATTTTGGCTCTGTTTAAGAGGCATTTTAATTCAGAGTCAAAGGTCTGGAGACAGAACGTCTGGCCGGTTGGAAGAATCTAAAGCTTTGTTTATAATGTTGATAATGAATTTTGCTTAAAACAAAAATAAAAATGAGAGGAAACATAGTAGATGTTTTTCTTTTCTTTAGTTTCTTTAACATCTGGGTACATAAAATAAAGCATAAGTTTTCCAAAAGCAATGGTAATTATTGTACAGGTTGCGTTAGCAGTAAAGCTGGTGACTATATTAGTAGAATTTATTTATTTATTTATTAAATTTATATACCACCCTATCTCCCTTACGGGACTCAGGGCGGTGAACAGGCGATACTAAAAACCACGATAATAAATAGTTTGTTTTAAAATCGAATTAAATAACAGGCCTGTTCTAAAAACACACCCGTAAAAAAAACCCCACTGAAACATAATCAAACTACTTTATCAGATATTTTTTCTACAGTTAATAGGACAGAAAGGTACTTCATATTTGCTGGTTCAGATTTAGTCTCTTGAATGCATTGAAAATAGCACCTAGCAATAGCACTTAACTTATATAGCACCCTGTAATGCTTTACAAGACTTTCTGAGTAGTTTATGAATGTCAGTACCTTGCCCCCGACAATCTGGGTCCACATTTTACCCATCTCGGAAGGATGGAAGGCCGAGTCAATCTTGAGCCAGTCAGGATCGAACTCCTGGCAGTGGGCAGAGTTTGCCTGCAATACTGCATTCTAACCACTGCACCATCATTTTATTTATTTATTTATTTATTTAATTTATATGCCGCCCTTCTCCCGACGGGACTCAGGGCGGCGCACAACATACTTAAAACCAAAACATATATACAATCCCCCCCTTAAAACCGAATTAAACCAAATTTAGAGTTGCGTCTTTCGAATTCCTAAAAAAACCCAATATAAAATCCACCCTAGGTCAGGTCCGCTTGCTGAAAGAGCCATGTCTTGAGGGCGCGACGGAAGGTAAGGAGATCCGGAATTATCCGAATCTCGGGGGGTAGTTTGTTCCAGAGGGTGGGGGCACCCACAGAGAAGGCCCTCCCCCTGGGGGTCGCCAGCCGGCATTGCTTGGCCGACGGCACCCTGAGGAGACCCACTCTGTGGGAGCGTACCGGTCTGTGGGAAGGAATCTGCGGCAGAAGGCGGTCTCGGAGGTAGCCGGGTCCTATGCCATGAAGCGCTTTAAAGGTGGTAACTAACACCNAATAATAATAATAATAATAATAATAATAATAATAATAATAATAATAATAATAATTTATTTGCGGTCACAGACCAAAATGCAAGTGCAACAAAAGAAAACACAAAAAAGATATAATCACAAATAATTAAACACCAGAAGCCTTGGCTAAAGGGAATTACAACATTCTCCTCTAATAGTTACAGCTCTTAAAAGAAACTTAGAAACCTGAGAAGTAATATTGGAGGAGCCATCCCCTAGACAATATAAGACCAAATTACTACCATTACTACCATTACCATTACCATTACTACCAGAGGGATCGATTCCAAGGAGAGACAGTAATTTAATTCTGCCTGTGTTATACATAGGGCAGTATGATAAGACATGCTCCACAGTTTCAACTTCAGCCCTATCACAGGGGCATAGTCGCTCACTAAACGGGAGCATCTTGAATCGCCCGTCGAGTAGTGCTGAGGGCAAGACATTGAAACGGGCCAGGGAGAAGACTCTTCCATACTTGGGGATGGTTAGAGTATAGAAATATGAAGCCATCCTCAGTCCATAATTATTAGAATGGCTGAAGATCAGAGGGGAGCAGGTTTTGTTGGCTCTAGCTCTTAAATATTGCAAATCTATGTCCACAAGCCATTGGACTACCCTAAACTGGGCGTCCTTCTGGGCGACCATAATCTCCCAGAACATCCCCCGTAAAACCTAGCAAGTGGAGTTTCTTCGCCAGCTCCCTCTCCCAACGAGAGGTATGAGAGTCAGCAAACACCAGGGAGAGGTAGCTACCAGGGACTGCCGAAAAGAGCACCCAAAACCACCATTTGGAGAGGGTTGTTTTTTACATCAGATCTGTTGTCTACGTTTGTAAAAGAGCTTGACAGTTTTGTAGTTCAGCATCTGTATCTCGTATTACTGTCCTATTCTGCCCATCGTGAAGAATTGCCTTAGATCGAGATATGAAATGAAATACGGAAGCTAGACCATCTTGGGACTAGAAATATATCCATATTTAACAATAGATAGTTTCTAGTTAAAACAGAGCAATTGAAATGCTCTAGCGTTGGTGGGCATTTCAATTCTGGTGTTTCTCCATAAGCTTTAGATTTACAAACATATAAAAATGCCTCTGCTTATAATATCCTGCTGTCCAAGTAATCAAACATTTTGGCTCTGTTTAAGAGGCATTTTAATTCAGAGTCAAAGGTCTGGAGACAGAACATCTGGCCGGTTGGAAGAATCTAAAGCTTTGTTTATAATGGTGATAATGAATTTTGCTTAAAACAAAAATAAAAATGAGAGGAAACATAGTAGATATTTTTGTTTTCTTTAGTTTCTTTAACATCTGGGTACATAAAATAAAGCATAAGTTTTCCAAAAGCAATGGTAATTATTGTACAGGTTGCGTTAGCAGTAAAGCTGGTGACTATATTAGTAGAATTTCTTTATCAGATATTTTTTCTACAGTTAATAGGACATAAAGGTACTTCATATTTGCTGGTTCAGATTTAATCTCTTGAATGCATTGAAAATAGCACCTAGCAATAGCACTTAACTTATATAGCACCCTGTAATGCTTTACAAGACTTTCTGAGTAGTTTATGAATGTCAGTACCTTGCCCCCAATAATCTGGGTCCACATTTTACCCATCTCGGAAGGATGGAAGGCCAAGTCAATCTTGAGCCAGTCAGGATCGAACTCCTGGCAGTGGGCAGAGTTTGCTTACAATACTGCATTCTAACCACTGCACCATCATGGCTCAGATGCTGACTGGCTCAAGGTTGACTCAGCCTTCCATCCTTCTGAGGTCAGTAAAAGGATCCAGATTGTTGGGGGCATGATGCTGGCATTGTAAACCACTCAGAGAATGCTGTAAAGAACTACAGAGTGGTATATAAGTCTAAGTGCTAGCGTTATTGCTACTGCAATCCTTAATCTTCACCTTTGTCCAGTCTTTGAAGAAAGTATCCATGGGGGGGGGGGCAGTGAGAAAATAAAAGTATGGGGAAAGGGCAGCTAGAACTACTCTGCCAGGATGTGAGATACTGTTTTTTCCATTGTCTCCAAAGAAGCAAAAAACAAAACAAAAAACAACCCAGTATTTTCACAGAATACAGTTTAAAAAAAATGGGCCTTTGGAAATTGATTCTTCTCTTGAGACAAATTACTTTGTGTACTGAAATCAACACTTCTGCAGAAAGTAATGGACCATCGCAGTATATGAAAAACACAATTAACATAGGAAAAATACATTGACATAAGAGAGTCATGAAAAGGCTATTTGTTTTCAAGCGCAGATCCTTTGTCTTTCTCACTCTCCCATCAAATAAATAAATAGGGAGTATTAATTGCTAAAAGGTTTCTCCAGCTTAAAAAAAATATATTGGAAATTGAGTGGAGGATCAATACATAATGAACCCTGCATAGGAAGAAGGTGTTGGGAGCACTGCGAAACAAAGAAAAGGCTACCTATGAAACATACATTTAAATGTAATTTGCAAATTATAACACTCTGAATATTCTCACCTGATCTGATGGGGGGAGAAGGACAACTGTCTCTCAGTTATATTCAGTTCCAAAATCATTAGCATCTTTCCACCAACCAAAGTGTATTGGGGAAAACAAGAAACAGCTCTATTAATGGCATATAAATGTGCAATATTTCAAACCAATTAGAAGGCTGCTAACAAACATGAAGGTTTGCAAAATAAATGTGTCTGTTACCTTAAAATAGACACATTTATAAACGACATGAACCAAAGGGTTGGTCATGTTTTCAGGTGCTGGGATCAAAATGAAATAAAATCAGAAAAAGATGGCCAAGATCTTATGAGAATTTTTAGAGCCGCTTTCTTGTGTGAAGAGCATATTTGTGTTGCCCGTCACTGAAGATGCTCTGTAGGACAGAAAAGCACAGGCACCTTTTAAACAAGCGAACAAACCTGTTTTGCTGTCAGCTTTGTGCAGAAATATCAGAACAGAAAGAAATCATGCAAGCCCTCTAAGATCTATGTCTTGTAACAAGACACCATTTTAATGTTTCATCTCTAAATGAACTCCTCTAATTTATTAGCCCTTCTCCAAAAGTTTTGGTTGGCTTCCTCTGATAAATTATCACTTCTTTTCTACAGTTTAATTGTGCCTTCTCATTAAAGATGACGAGTCAGTGACCGGTAAAAGTGTATCACCAATCTCAAAGGGTAAAGACACTGAGGTCTGTCGTTGGTTCACCACTAATTGGGAGACTAGGATCAACTTGAGTGAAACCATCCGGTGTCACCGTGAATTTTACTTCCTGTTAGCTTTTCTCCGATTCACCTTTTCAGTCCGTATTTTCAAGTCTCAACGTGACCCATTTGCAGAGAAGTGTCTTAGATGGTGTGTGATGCTGTTACATTGGAATTTTACATCTCATGCCCCCATCATGAACATTGACCATCAATCTGGGAAGGGCAAAGCACCTTCTAAGACAATCCTTAGCAACCCTTCAGGATCAGACCTTAACACAATTTTTTTCCCCTTCAAAAGCTAAAACTCAAGGCTCTGAAGACATTCGTGTACATGACATACTGTATTATTTATTTTAAAAAGGTTTCTTTTGGCTCATGTGGGATGGAACTATGTCTAGTTATTATTCTTTCTTCCTTCTGTGAAATGATGCATTCGCCATAATCATGCGGTGGACTCTGTGAAAGATGTTTGATCATTGTTGGGGCAAAGAAATATACGGGGATTGATTGTTCAGTTTGTAAAAGATAAGATCCACCCTCAAGGTGGAGGGCAGTTGGCTTTTGTATCCCAGCTATCCTGGAAACGTTATTGGGTGCTTTCCGAAATGTGGTGATACATCAAATGCCATCTGCATTTTTTTTTCTTGCACACAAAGACGGTAACTAAGCACATACTACAGCTTCAACACTTCTGAGCCTGACCTACTTCAGGGAATCACTATAAAGATAATTCCACTCTGGGAAAGAAGCTCTTTCTGTCAGAAGTAAAGGGAGGATATGAAAACAATAATTCAATTAAATGTGCACTGATGAATCCTATCAAGCTGGACCGTTCAAGGACCACCATTGGTCCTAGCCAGCTGGACCCATCTTACTAGCTGGTTGCTTTCAGCCCTTGTAAATGTAGACCTGCTAGGAACTGAATCTGTGACAGAAGAAGCCCTTCTTTTACTGATGTGTAGGAACTCTACATTTCCCAAATTGACAGTAAAAACGCGTTTGGATTCAGGAGAGTAATTAACAGCCTGGAGCACAAAACTCTGAAAGCCAAAAACATCATTTCAGGTAAACATAAGCTGATTCAAAGCGATATTGATCTCTGGGCATTGAATCTTCTGCTTAGCACTTTTCTGTTACTCTCTGGCCCTTCCCATTTTAAACCTATAGTTGCCTAGTCTTCATTCCCATCAGTAAACAGATAAATATGTTGGATAAGCTGTTGCTGGAAAATAATAACAGCCATTATTTGTTTACCTGTAAAGCAGGTTAACAGATCACTTGAAACTCATTTTGTATACTGCAAGAATGTGTTGTAAGGTCATGAGTGGATATTCCAGTTTGTGGGACCCTCAGTTTTAAAACATGAGCAGAAATGATCACAAAAGAAGGTACCAAGGCTGGCCCTAATTAGGACATGAATGAGAGGTTTCCATAAAATCCTGAAGGTATAATAAAAACAACAAAGCAGTAGAAGAAGATGGCGAAACACTTGGGTATATAATAGTTGTCAGATAAGTTGATTCTTGTCCAGACCAGCCTAAGAATGACAGAGAACAATCCAGCCAAATTCAGTTCTTTATTTGCTAACACCCAATAGACAGAATCTTGCCAGAATAAAGCAATTCTTCTCCAATCTTAATGGATATACTCTGATGGGTTCTAGGGAGTTGATATCCTCCAAGAAAAGGCAAAATAGATCAAGAAACAGTTGATATAAAACAAGATGGTCTTCTTTTTTCATTCTACAAAACAAACACCAATGAAAGCGAGTTGATGCTTGACATTTGAGCCTTACTTCATCCTTGGTGATAGGACTGCCTCCTCCACCAACATCAAACTCTCCGATATCAAAAAAGCTGGAAGATAGGCCGTATCATTCATAGGTATCTCTTCCAATAGCTTCCTGGCCATTAATATCTCTGTGACCTAAGGCTACCCCTTAACTCAGATTATATCTGTCTTGCTGAAGAGACTCAACTTGAAAGGTGTGTCTCAAAGAGTTATACAATTAAATTATTAGGTCTTGCAAATGAAAATTCATCTGGAATGCCTGTATCAATAAAAAATAATAATATCTAGAGCGTGTGTGTACATATAAATTTTTTTTTCTAAAATCACTTGCGCATAAAACCACTCTATGCATGACAGTACATCTTTGAAACCCAAGCCTGCATTTATTTGCAGTCTTTCACTGCCCTGTTTTAACTGTTCCACGGACTTAAAAACATCACTGATGGAAAGTGATTTCCCTGAAGGCATCTACATTTCATTTCCGTAACAGTGATGCAAGTAACTTCAGAGATCTCAATTGGTGTTCTGGATTTCTATTTACAGCATCAAGCTTAGGCATCAAGACGGGAATATTCTTCAAAGGAAAACCAAAAGTGTCACCTTGTAACTGTGTCATGTCAGATGCTCTCCTGACCTTTGGCAAATATCCAGCCGAAAGTCCAAGACTTCAAAGAACAAGACACAACTGTAGATTGAAATCTACAGACGCAAAAAAATGGAGATGGCAAAAATGGTGAACCTTGGGAATTAAAGATTATTTTTAAAACAGAGATTGCATGTCAAAAATAGAGATACACTATTGTCTACAAAACATGTCACATCTCACATCTGGAGAAAAGACAGGTGGCTTTTTGTTCAGCTATGGAGAATCTGCTTTGTATGAAAATATTCTTGCTTCATTACTTCTTATTTCCTATTATGCTTGATAAAGATCCTTCTTTGAAATTCTGGAGTCCTGAAGAGCCATCAGCATCAATCAAATGCCTCTTCATTCTTTCTGTTATGAATTCTTTCTGTTATGAATTCCAGAGACCCCCAGGTCATGATGTCTAACGTTAGGGAATATGATTTTAGGTGTTTACTTATCAAAATAAGAAGCAAAAGTAATGTATCAGGCTCCCAATTCCCTCACATGCTGAAGTGGACAAAAGCAAAAATTTAACTGACATAATTCTGTGGCACCTGGGGGCATTTTTTAAAAAAAAATACCTTTGATTTCAGAGAGGTTTTCCAAATTCTAATGTAGAAATACCAAAACCTGGCAAATTTCTAGGATTCATAAGTCTGATAAATAGCTATGGATCCTTCCTTCCTTCCTTCCTTCCTTCCTTCCTCCCTCCCTCCCTCCCTCCCTCCCTCCCTCCCTCCTTCCCTTAGGAAAACATGTTATTGTTAGTTGTGAAGTCGTGTCCGACCCATCGCGACCCCATGGACAACGCTCCTCCAGGCCTTCCTGTCCTCTACCATCTTCTGGAGTCCATTTAAGCTCACACCTACTGCTTCAGTGACTCCATCCAGCCACCTCATTCTCTGTCGTCCCCTTCTTCTCTTGCCCTCCATCTTTCCCAGCATTAGGCTCTTCTCCAGTGAGTCCTTCCTTCTCATTAGATGGCCAAAGTACTTGAGTTTCAACTTCAGGATCTGGCCTTCTAAAGAGCAGTCAGTGTTGATCTCCTCTAGGACTGACCGGTTTGATCGACTTGCAGTCCAGGGGACTCGCAGGAGTATTCTCCAGCACCATAGTTCAAAGGCCTCAATTCTTTGGCGCTCGGCTTTTCTTATGGTCCAACTTTCACAGCCATACATTGCCACTTACATAGTATATATATATAACACAAAGACACAGAGGGTGAAAAGTATTCATAATTTCTGTCTTATTCAAAAAAAAATGAAATGAAAAGGGGTAAAAGAGAAGAAAAACAACATGCTGATTTTCTAGTCGTAGCAGGAGGGCTCAGCCATATCGTTCAGGAAAGCCTTAGGAATGTCCCCGCTAGAGCAAGGTTTTCTAAACTGTGACTATCTCTCTCTTGGGGTGGTGCAGGCAGAGTCCAGGGGGGGGCATGAAGAACCTTTTAGCTGCAAAGTTTCCTTGAATCGTTTTCATTGTTCATTGGTGTTCATTTTGGCCGTTTGGATTTTTAGGGGAGGCGGTTTACGTTGTGATAACACTAACGAGAGGTATGATGGCTCTCTAGAACATCGCTAGAAGTTTTCAGATAGTATTTCTTAATGCCTCAGACATCAAAACTGACTCAGTACATGATGGGATTGGGTTTATAGGTCATTAAATTTAGATAATCATCAAATGTATTTGCACTCAAGCTCCATTGAACACTTTCTAGAGTGCAGCCTTCACCTTGCCATTCAAAAGATCGGTGCCACCCTCCCTGGAAAAAGTTGTGCACCCCTAAAAGGCAGGCATTCTTAACAACTAATTATTTCTTCTCAACAGATGACAGCTGCAAAGACCTATATTCTGACTCCCAAGTTCTGCTTCAGTAGCTAGTTCATAATTGCGAAATAAGAGGTTAAACCGTAGATATGAATAGCAACTGTGAGAATCCAGCTTCTATTTGCAAAATGGGGAAGATCTTAACCCATCACACCTTCTCAATGAATGCCGCGCTATCCTCCTTTATTTCTTCGCTTCCCAGTTTCATTCAGTTGGAAAGAAGACAATTTGCTTTTGAATTTTCTCCCAGAGGTGAGGAGCATTTTTGCAGAAATCCTTGTAAGAAAAAAAAGTGTCTGCTTGCTTAGTGATGGCAATGGGGGGTCTATCGCCATTGACTTTTTCATTTCCAATTTTTTATCATTTGCTGCTGCCTTTCATGGTTTCCCAAATTTCAAATAAATCCTTTAAGAGGGAAGTCCTCTCACAAAACAGATTTCCCCTGGGGGAAAAAAATCAGGAGAAATTATTCACTCAATTTCTCTGCCCGCACCACAAATCTGGTGGAGAATTTCAAAAGGCCCTTTGTGCCCATCTCTAAAATCAACCTTACCTTATTCTTGATTTTTTTTTAATTCAGGCTTTACAGTTCCTTATTTTAATATTTTGAGAAAAAAATCTGAATTTTCTAAATATACATTTGGGAGGAAAAGTAATAATAATAATAATAATAATAATAATAATAATAATAATAATAATAATAATAATAATAATAATAATAATAATAATAATAATAATAATAATAATAATAATAATAATAATAATAATAAAGTTGGAAGAGATCTTGTAGGTCATCTAGTCTAACCCCCCGCTCAGGCAGGAAACCCTATACCATTTCGGACAAATGGCTGTCCAATCTCTTCTTAAAAACTTCCAGTGTTGGAGCGTTCACTGCTTCTGGAGGCAGGTTGTTCCACTGGTTAACAACCTGCCTCCAGAAGTGGTGAATGCTCCAACACTGGAAGTTTTTAAGAAGAGACTGGACAGCCATTTGTCTGAAATGGTATAGGGTCCTTTCCAACTTTATTATTATTATTATTATTATTATTAGTAGTAGTAGTAGTAGTAGTAGTAGTAGTAGTAGTAGTAGTAGTAGTAGTAGTAGTAGTATTCTCCCAAATGTATATTTAAAAAATTCAGATTTTTTTTCAAAATATTAAAATAAGGAACTGTAAAGCCTGAATTAAAAAAAAAATGCTTCTGCTCTTGAAGATAGCCCATAACATCTCCAACAATATGATAAACATAAATGATGTGTCATTTATCTGATATTAATTCAACCTGTTTGAAACATTCTTGAAAGAACCTGTTTAATTTGCTTCTGCAGGTTAAATTTTGTTTTGGATAAAGACCCCCGACTGCCCCTCCCTCTACCACCACCTTTGAATGCAATTTTCTTATCCTTTGCATTTTATCACATTTTGTGCCTGACTTTCATTATCATTTTTTTTTAATTTATGCACTGCTAATGGACTCCTCTGCGTGAAAACTGCCAAACAATCAAGCATAATGTCGCTTCGCCCTACGAAGAAATGTTCGTGATGGAATCACCCATAATCTGTAACCTGTCCTTTAAGGTTTTAATTTGGAAATAAAAATGGGAGAGGCAATGGATGAGAGGAATGAAAAGAAAGAGCGGAAGAGAAGCCATCTTGGTAAGTCCCAAAGGTGCTTTTTCAGGAGGCAACTGGCCTTTCTTGTTTTTCAATGAAGACGTTTCGCTTCTCATCCAAGAAGCTTCTTCAGCTCTGACTAGATGGTGGGGAGTGGAAGGATTTATAGTGCTTGCAGACAGCTGGAGATTCGGACACATACTGTAGACTCATCCCCAACAGCTTGCGCCCATCTTCAACATCTCAGGCACCCAACCGAAGGCCTGGGAGTTTGAGGGTTCTGCAAAGCGTCTTAATTGTTCCCATCACTGCATGTTCTGGACAGACAGCTCTGATGTCATTCCAGGGATCTATTGGAGCCCCTGTCCCAGCTCATGAATCCCAGCCCCAAATGCTTCTACCACAACTGGGACCGCTTTGGTCTTGAGTCCAGGGGTAGGCAACCTTGGCTCTTTTATGACTCGTGGACTTTAACTCCCAGAATTCCTGAGCCAGCTATGCAGGCTCAGAAATTCTGGGAGTTGAAGTCCACGAGTCATAAAAGAGCCAAGGTTGCCTACCCCTGGTCTTGACCCAAAGGTGCTTTTTCAGGAGGCAGCTGGACTTTCTTGTTTTCCTTTGAAGACGTTTTGCTTCTTGAACAAATTTCCAGAAAACGTTGCAGACTACAGGAACTGTTTGTGCTTCAGTTTGAGAGGCAGACAACACAGACTCATCCCCAACAGCCTGCGCCCGTCTTCAACAGTGGAGGGACACAGGGCAGAGAACATCCTGCAGTCAGGAAGGCTCCACACCCGTTTGCACCACTCAGGTGACCCTGAGGACACAGGTAAACCTCCAAGTGGCCTCAACGATTCTCTAAAAAGATGCAAATGACCAGCTGTCTGCAAGGAATATAAATCCTTCCATTTCCCACCATCCAATCAGAGCTGAAGAAGCTTCTTGGATGAGAAGCGAAACATCTTCAAAGAAAAACAAGAAAGTCAGTTGCCTTGTGAAAAAGCATCTTTGGGTGACTGAGAATCTCCACAGACATTCACCTTGATAAGCAAATAAGAGAGAAAAAGCATTTCGTTCTCTCTTATTAGTCCTGAAATAACAATAGCCAAAAAAAGGCTTTGTGAATTAAAATATGCTATTTATTACTAAAAAATAAAGGAGAACAGAGGACGTCAAGCCTACATTGGGATATGAAAATCATACAATCAACTGTTCTTAAAAAAAAGGAAAGCACTGTGGTTAATAATGAGATAAACAATATCTGACAAAATGGACTGTCTTCTCTAGTAGCTCAACTATATCTGAACATTTGCAACCCAAACATGAAGTGGATGGTTCCTGCTTAGATATACACTTTACGAATATACATTGTCTTCATTATCTTTTGAAAATTGCCAATCAGGCTGCAAAAGAAAAAGAAAAAAAAAATCTCTCTGAAATGAAATCCTTTTAAGGCACAATTTGAAGGTCAACTAAAATTAAGTGGTTCTTGAAAAAAAAAACATTAATTCTGTACAGACTAACAAAATAGTCTGAAGCAGCATGATTTTCCCACATCCATGTAAATCCTCCTCTGTTGACTTCTGCCCAAAATATTACATATATGCATATTTCCGTGTATACATTATATATATGTGTGTGTGTGTATGTATGTGTGTGTGTTAAGTGTTTTTTTATGATGCACCTGGTCGGAAGAAGTAGCTATACCAGCTTCCCTTTAACTCTTTGTTAGCAATCCAAATTTAACACATATACAGCAGCCCCCAGGCTTGGTTTGCGCGCTGCCTACATCCCACACGTAAGCAGATGGGGTTTTGCTCATTTGCACGTACCAGTGTCATGGCGCCGGGGTTGGGGACCCTTGATGTAAGGTACACCAGGTTGCCACAAAGAAGAGGGAGTCAAGCTATTCTCCAAAGCACCCAAGGGCAGGACAGGAAGGAATGGATGGAAACTAATCAAGGAGAGAACCAGCTAAGAAGTAAGGGGACATTTCCTGACAATGAGAACAATTAATCAGTGGAACAGCTTGCCTCCAGAAGTTGTGGGTGCTCTAACACTGGACGTTTTTAAGAAAAGATTGAACAACCATTTGTCTGAAATGGTATAGGGTTTCCTGCTGAGCAGGGGGTTGGACTAGAAGACCTCCAAGGTCCCTTCCAACTCATTCTATTCTGTTCTGTTCTGTTCTATTCATCAGTCCCAAAACAAGAATAACATATAATAATTCTTCCAAGCTGCATTCTTTGTTATTTCACACCAAAATCTTGTCAGACTGAGGACTCTACTATCTGCATCTACAATAAGGGAGGAGCTGTCTTCACCCTCTTTCTCTCACCTGTGGTATCTGGGCTGAGTTGTCTCTTACTCCTCTGAAATGCACCTTCCTCCCTCCCTCCCTCCTCACTACATTCCGTCACAGGCTAAGAGATACTGACTGGCTCCAGGTCATCTGAGGAACATTAGGAGGGACTTGAAACCTGGTCTTTCCAGTCCTAAACACTTTAACCAAATGGTAGCTAAACTACAAATACTCATCACTGGTCATGCAATCCAAAGGTTCTGGAAACTGTAGCTAAGCAACATCTGGCAGCCTGCCCCTGCTCTGACCATTATCCCCTCCCTAACCTAAGACATCCCTCTGCAAAGATGCTAAATTTGTCTACTATTACCATAATGTATCTTTCAGTGCAACTAGAAAGGCATGGTAAATGAACAGACACTATTCTTGTTCTCCCTGGTGTGTTGGTTGAGCTCCAAATGATCAAGGCTGCCTGGTAAATGTCTCTAAAAACATTTAGAAACGTTCCTGAGTTTAATAATAAACATTGTTGAGGCTGGCCAAGTGCATCCGTCAGCTTTCATCTCCATTTCCTTTACTGAGCATTTGTCATTAAATGGCGCCATTTTTCAAGAAGCAAGACTGGTGATAAAGCAAATAAGACTGTGCATGCTCTGACATGCTCTGTCATAACCTTTGGGGTATCTCTCACCATTCCTCCCAAAGTAGAAGTTTAATTCACTTTCCAGCTCTGAAACATAGTCCGTGACTCAAATAAATATCCATGCTTATTAGAACATTGTAAGAGGATTCTTTTTAATATTCAAAGTTACTCTCCTTGGGCACTGTGGTTTAATGAAAGGCACTAGGAGGGAAAAAAAATATACTGTGCTGTCAATTGATGGACTTGCAAAGAAAAGATGCCACTCGCCTCTCCCTCCTTTGAGGAGTTGTAATCTGTGATTAACCTTTCTGCTAAGCATGCTGCAGCAATCAGACTATTTCTGTTTCGTGATGTAGCATTCTTCTCTTCCATAATTGCTGCCATCTTCTCAACCTCTCCACGAATGCTGTAGTGGGATGCAAGAACTGTGCAGAGAAGCTTCTGCGTGTAGCTGACACAGGGATACTGTGATCTATAAAGAGAGAAAAGGGTTGGCCAAATAGGAAAGACAGCTTACACTGTTAAAGCTCAAAATGTGCTTTACTTGAGTATGTCTTGCCGATTTGTTAACAAGAGATTCTCCTGCCCAATGATGTCAAAATTTCAGACAGCAAAATGGACATCACTAACAGATTCCTAGCAAACTGCTATGCTTGGGAAGGTGCTGATTTTTCAAGTCTGACCTATTTACGTTTCTTGGTAAAATACATGGGAAAATCCCATTGGGAGACAAATGTACTTAGGGTTAGAGTTAGGTCTCCATGAATTTGGAGAGCAAAATAGACATTGTAAATGGATTCCAAGCGCATTGGTGTGCTTAGGTGTGTGCCAACTTTTCAAGCCTGACCTATCCATATTTCCTGGTAAAATACATTGGAAAATCCCTTTGGAGGTCAAATGCACTTAGGGTTAGGGATAGGTCTTCATGAATTCAGACAGCACAAAGGACATTGTCAAAGGATTCATAGCACATTGGTATGTTTAGGATGGTACCGACGTTTTGAGCCACCATATCTATGTTTCCTGTGTAAAAATACAGGGGAAAGTCCCATTTGAGTGCAAATCCACCATTTGTTCCTGAGATGGACAATATAGAAATGAGTTGAAATAAAAGCTTATTCCTAGATTTGAGACTGTACGTCAAGGAGACAGAGCAGATTTGGGTCAAAGGGAAAATGTGTTCTAAAGGATGAACAGTTGCTACTTTGTCATGTCTATTAAAAATTATTATTATTTCTATTAAGTATCGTGTATTGGAATATCTGCAAGAAATACCACTTTCTGGCAAGTAAGAATGGTTGGGACCACAAAATAGACAAGGTAATATATAGTGATGAAGCTAAAGTGCTCTGGGACTTTTCCAAAAGACAAACATCTGCCACACAACCTCCTAGAGGTAACAATTGTTGGTAAGAAAGACAGCAAAAAAAAGGCTGCCTAATGGTCATCGCACTATGCCAGTGGTGGCGAACCTATGACACGCGTGCCAGAGGCGGCACTCAGAGCCCTCTCTGTGGGCACGCACGCCATGCCCCAAAGATGGCAACCATCCCTCTTCAACCAGCTGCCTGCTAACTCGCCGAGGTTCCATGTGGCCGGATGCAGCCTAGCACGGCTGGTTTCCCTCCCCCCCCCATCCCTCCTGGCCTTGCATGCTCTCCTTTTCCCGGGCATGACCCACTGCATTTCCTTCTCAGCTGTCGGCTGGCCTGCCAGCTCAGAGGCAGCTTCTCTGAACTGCTGGCGGTGGGCTGCGGAGCCCCAGAGTGCACCAGTCGAGAGGCCGGCAGCCTGTAGCTGCTGACGGACACTGTCGGCCCCCATGCGCTTGCTGGACTCATTGTGTGGGGGCCAATGGTGTCAGGCAGCAGCTGCCCCAGCTCCTGCCTCGCTTTGCCCTGCAATAATGGCACCCCCACCCTGCCTCGCCTTACCCCGCAGGACGAGCCTCCTACCCACCACCCCACCTGCCAGAGACCCCCTGGATCTCCCCCAACCCTGCCCAACAGGCGTCCCTCCCGAGCAACATCGAGGTGACCACGCCCACCTTGGCCACCCCCACCCAGTCTGCCATGACTACAGCCACGCCCACTTAGTGAGCCACACCCACCTGGCACCCGGTAATAAATAAGTGGGTTTTGGGTTGCAGTTTGGGCACTCGGTCTCTAAAAGGTTCGCCATCACTGCACTATGCAAACCTGGAGACACTAGAACAGAAGAGAAAGAACTAAAGAAGATTGCAAAAGACAAAGACAAAACACAAAAACAGATGTAAAATGATTGTAGCCAAAGAAAACAAAGATGGCACCAATAGTTGTAGGTCCCTTGGGTGCAATCCCAAAACATCTGAAGCACCACTTGAACACCCTCGTCATTGACAAAATCACCACCAGTCAATTGCAAAAAGCAGCTTTACTTGGAACTGCTTACATCCTTCAACAATACCTTTAACATTATTAAACAATAGCATCTGCCTATCCCAAGTCCCTGGGAAGAACTCAACATTGGAGTAAAATGCCAATCCAATCTAAACATCTGGCAGGCTGTGCAGCCAACTATAATTAATTAAATTTATATTTTCTGTTCAAAAGCATCCTTAGTTGATAACTGTCTTCAGTCCAGTTTGTTTCAGTGGGTGGGTTTTTAAAACAGTTAGCTTAGCTCATTTAGTAAGTTTATGGATCGCACCATTCTGTTAAGTCAGAAAGTGATTTATTAAGTATTCAAATGGTTATGTGAATGCTGCTATTATCTATCAAACTACAGACTTGCTCTGCACGACTTTCTGCAGAGTATTACTTTCTTGCTATCAGATTTAGTTTGCAATGGTTTGGATTGTCTATCCAAGTTGGCATAGTAGTAATAAAAATTAAACTATTGATAATTATATTTGCAAATGTTTACAGTATTTTTTTATTGTGTTTAACGACACTGCCATTTTTCTAATTCTATATCAAGAGTTTGGATATACTACGAAAAAGTGAGCTCTGTTTCCAATACGTTTGCCGTATCCTAGCAACATGGCACATTTGGGGGAGAAAACTTCTCAAAAATATATATTTTTAAATATCTTTTTTTTCCCTCATAAAAAATGGATGCATCATCATGCAATATTCACACTCATGGCTCTGAAGCCAAGAAAACCATATAGATTTTCCTAAGCAACATCGATGTAATTCTTTTTAAAAAGCCGAGAAAATAAATAAATAAATATTGCATAGCAAAATGCTAAACCAATAGAAAACAGTAATAAAATTGTAGGGGTACACAGTGATGATCGCATTACTAGGTCTTTTTTTAAAGTGGATTTTAACTTTTTGGAGGGAAGCCATGAATTGTGCCATTTGGGGGTTTCTTCACTGCAACAAAGGAACTTGGCAATCACTGGAAATAGTCATCCACACCCTCTGTATATCTAACGATTATCTGACCAAAAACTGTGAGCAATAGGCACATCCAGAAATATGAAGGTCTTGGACAGATCTAATTCTACTTTTTTTAAAAGAGAGAGAGAGAGAGCTGTACTCAAAACTTCCAAGAAACCTTCAGAGTGGTCTTCCAATGCCCCCAGAACTTACCACCAAGTCTTAATTTTAAATATAGCATGAAATTTTCCAAAGCACCAGAAGGCAAGACAAGAAACAATGGATGGAAACTAATCAAGGAGAGAAGCAACCTGGAATTAAGGAGAAACTTCCTAACAGTGAGGACTCAAAAGTTTCAGAGGAAACTGTTCCACTGATTAATTGTTCTCGCTGTCAAGAAATTTCTCCTTAGTTCTAGGTTGCTTCTCTTTTTAATGATCTTTCACCTGTTATTTCTTGTCCTGCCCTCTGGTGCCTTGGAGAATAGGTCTACCCCCTCTTCTCTGTGACAGCCCCTCAATATTGGAAGACAGCTATCATGGACAACGTTCCTCCAGGCATTCCTGTCCTCTACCATCTTCTGAAGTCCATGTAAGCTCACGCCTACTGCTTCAATGACTCCATCCATCCACCTCATTCTCTGTCGTCCCCTTCTTCTATTGCCCTCAGTCTTTCCCAGCATTAGGCTCTTCTCCAGTGAGTCCTTCCTTCTCATTAGGTGGCCAAAGTACTTGAGTTTCAACTTCAGGATCTGGCCTTCTAAAGAGCAGTCAGGGTCGATCTCCTCTAGGACTGACCGGTTTGATCGACTTGCAGTCCAGGGGACTCGCAGGAGTCTTCTCCAGCACCATAGTGTCATCCCTAGTGCTTCTCTTTGTTAGGCTAGACTTACCTAGTTCCCTCAGTTGTTCATCATATGGTTTAGCCCCCGGATCCCTTATCATCTTTGTTGCTCTTCGATCTGTTCCAAAATTTCTTCAGGGGCTCCAAGAGATTGTATGGAAATCTCCCTTCATTTTATCCTCATCACAATCCAATGAAGTCAGGTTGTAGGAAATGCCTGGCCCAAAGTCATCCTATGAGTTACTAAAGCTAATAGTAATCATAAATCCAGATTTCCTGCACTAAATTTTATGGCTTGGTGCATTGTGCAAACCTGCCAATTGTAGTTTATTGTTTTTTCTATACTCTCTCCAATGACTGGCAGTTTCTCTGGCTTCCCATTCTTCAATTATAGCCCAAGGAAAGAAGAAATCGGGAGAAAAAGTTATCCCTGGAGGTTTCTTCAGAGGTAGCGCTACTGTCACTGCTAAAGATGAGTCCTGTCTTCAAGAAATGGCGAATTTAGCAGAAATGGCCAAGATTTCCGCTTATGTGAAGGATCACTCGCAAGAAAGATATATTTTGGTTTGGAGAAGATGGATAGATTATATTGAGCGTAAATATGGACTAAAAAATATCATTTGGTTTTTGAATAAATTTTAGAGTGTTATGGTTGTATAAAGGTTAGAATATTTTATTTAGTATTATTTTTAATTATTAAAGTGTTATTATTATTGTTTTTAATAATTGTACTGTTTAAAAGAGAGTTAAAGGAGGTTATAGATATGTTATTTTAATAGTTGATATTACAATTAATCTCATACTAATACAATAACAATTGGGACACTAACCGTGACCCTTCACTCGGGGGAGGGAGGGGGGGTGGAAGGGTGGGAAGGGGAAGGGGGGATTTATATTGTAAAATTTTATAAAAATTTTAATTAAAAAAAAAAAGAAAGAAAGAAATGGGCAGATTTTTCCCCTTTTTTCCTGGGGAAATTCAGAGACACTATCCGTCCATTTTTTCCCCAATGAAGGATTTCAGCAATCCATTTGTACACACTAATTTTAGAATTATAGAATTACTAGCTGTACCCCGGCCACACGTTGCTGTGGCTCAGTCTGGTTAAATGGAAAAGAAAGAAAAGAGAAAGTGCACGTTTGTAATATGTTTAATTTCACAGTGCCTGTGGTATACAATATTTTTTGTTGTTCCATTGTCTGTGCAGATATAGAGATTGTCTGGTTTGCCGACTCTAGAACACGCAACATATAATTGTCCATGTGAGAAGCAATCCGTGTCTAGATCTAAACTGCACAATTGTAAAGATTGGCCCTGAGCTTTGTTGATGGTGCTTGCAAACGCCAATCGAATTGGGAATTGCAATCTCTTAAATTGAAATGGCATATCCGTTGGAATCATAGGAATGCGAGGAATGAGGAATGTATGTGACTGCCTCGCTTTGAATGTTAGACTGAATCGGAAACATTGAAATGGAATCGTAAAATCGTAGTGTGTTTTTACCTGTCACAGGTGTGACATCTATATAATAGTAGGTATATAAAAACACGCGCGTATTCTAATGCAACGTTGTGTCAAAATTTCAAAGCAATCGGTGAAGAACTTTCGGAGATTTAAGATTTTGAACAAACCAACATTTACATTTTTATTTATATAGATGGAATTGGGAAGTAATCACAAGGGGTACCTAATCTAACTCCTTGCAATGGATAGGAAAATTAAACCATCTCAAAACCATCCTCAAGTAGTAGCTATCCAGCTTCTTCTTAAAAACCTCCAATTATTGTATGAACCACAACCATAAAGAATTGGCATTTTGTGAATGAAAGATGCCACAAAACAATGAACAAGGTACTTTCAATGATCTCCGAAGTAAACGTAGTGATTTTTTGCAGTCCTGTCCTAGTATATATTTGATCTGTCCAGGTAGCTGTGACTGCTAGTGAAATACCATCTGTGTTAAGACGATGATTCAGTAAATAACTTGTGTCAGATGTACAAAGGATTCATAAACTAGCTGATTTATTTGCTAATGGATCAAGGTTCTCTTTTGAAGACCTAGACTTTAAATCTAATTTATCTGGCAGGAAAGTTTATGTATCTCTTTGCAGAGTAAATTGATCATCTTTTTTTCCAAGCATAATAGGTAAGAGAACTTAACATTAGAGTTCAGTGTTATAAATTGGGTCTGAGTAGAAGTATTGCTTTACAAATATTGGATAAACATATGGTAGATGTCGTCCTGCTTCTCCTATTTGGCAAGATTAATGGACTGCAGGAGACAATAACTCTGTTATTCTTTTAAATTGGCAAAATTAAATACAAAAAAAAAAATTTCGGCTGGCTGAAAATCAGTGCATCAGTGCAGCTCCATAATGACAAAATTGGCCATGCTTGGTTCAATATTTGTTGCTAAATAAACACAGAAAGAGTTCAGAATCTATCTCAAGATCCAAGTATTGCAATTTTACCACTCAGAAGCAATCTAGAACTAAAGAGAAACTTCCTGACAGTGAGAACAATTAACCAGTGGAACAACCTGCCTCCAGAAGCGGTGAATGCTCCAACACTGGAAGTTTTTAAGAAGAGACTGGACAGCCATTTGTCCGAAATGGTATAGGGTTTCCTGCCTGAGCAGGGGGTTGGACTAGATGACCTTCAAGGTCCCTTCCAACNTATTATTATTATTATTATTATTATTATTATTATTATTATTATTATTATTATTATTATTATTATTATTTATTGCAATACAAGGAACCAACTTATAATTTAGCTTTCAACAGAAAGAATCACTGCTTTGAGAAGTCTAAGAGCCAAGCTTGATTTTGAAAATCAGGCTGGTAGTTGTAGCTGCCGGTCTAAACTAAAGTTAATTGCATTGTGTTGCATTGTGTTCTATTGAATTGATTGTTAACTACATTTAAAAGGAAACAAATGATGATATGATTAAGAGTGGTGTTGTTGTGCGTTATTTGTCACAGAAATGAATCTATTCTTTTTGGGGAGGGAAATGAGATAACACCATTGGAGGAAGCGATAATTAAGAAAATATTGGATTATGCGGAAATGGACAGATTCACATTGAGAATCAAAAGAAAAGAAGATACAGTATACTTTCAAACATGGATCTTATTTTATCAATGGTTGGAAAAGCGGGATAGAGAGTAAGAACTTAATCTTTATGACTAGAGAAAAATCAACCCAGACAACACGTTGTTTATTAAGCACAAATGAATTGTAATGATAGAAAAGTAATAAAATATAAGAAAGAAAGAAAGAAAGAAAGAGAGAGAGAGAGAGAGAGAGAGAGAGAGAGAGAAGAAAGAAAGAAAGAAAGAAAGAAAGAAAGAAAGAAAGAAAGAAAGAAAGAAAGAAAGAAAGAAAGAAAGAAAGAAAGAAAGAAAGAAAGAAAGAAAGAAAGAAAGAAAGAAAGAAAGATGAATCTGATCCCTGGACAGTGACCCATACAAGTTTTTGTTACCAAGCACATGGGATGTTGACTAATCTGTTATCTTCACAGGTGGAGAAGTTTGCAATGTTATCATAATCAGGCTAATGAGAAATTTTTACAGTTTGGGATAATTGGATGATAATAAAACAAATTGGAGATGATTAAGAACCAGCTCTTTCTGACTTCAGTTTTTGTGAGAAGATCAATATAATTAAAATTAACCATTCACCCTCATCCTCAAAATTTATTTGCATCCCAATTGAAGCTTTATTCTGGCAATCACAATATTCTCAACTGAGGGAGTGAAATACGATCCTAATTCTGTGCACACATCATCCACTTTCAGTTTGATACCTGGCCACACCAGATGGTGATTCTGGGAATCACACCAACTCACTTGGAGGGCACCAAGTTGGGGAAGACGGAGCTACATGATAATGTCACAAGGCTTCACTTTTGCAGAGAAATGGTACATACGGTGGACAGATGTCTAGTAAATTAGTTAGCAACCAGCCATGCTGAATGACAATTATTAAATGCATGGTGTGTGCATGGGGGTGGTAATCATGTTTATTCAATTATTTATTTAAAATCCATTTACATTTGTCCCAACATTTGGGACTGGGTCCATAAGTTGGGTGGTAAGCACATGAAAGGCTGTGCACTTCTTTCAAAGAGGTCAGGTGTGAGTCTTGTGATGGGGAGCTTACATTAAGTGAGGGTCATTGCCTGGCATGGCACAAGCAATTCCATCAACAGACACATCGACCTACCACCAGCCTACAAACCCCTCAGACTCCAAATCAACCTCACAGCCAACCAGAGACAGCACCGAACCTCAACCTCCCACCAGCAGTTCACCTCCCAATCACATTGACCTGATGTAACCTCCCTGTCACAAGACCCATCATAAGCCTCTCGCTGATGAGTCACACCTGACCCATCACAAGACCCATCACAAAACCCTCACTCAACACACCTACACCATTGATACTGGCATCCCCTGAATTCTGCTGAAGATGTTACCTAGCTTGGTGATGAAATGTTCAGAAACCAACCCACAAGCTTGGAGGATGAATCTTCACCCCCTGATCAGTTGTAAGTCAAGGACTACCTGCCCTAGGTCAACATTAATAAGTTCACAGCAAAACTTGTTTTTCTTATGATCATGGAGGACTCTGGCTCTTGATATTTTAACAAATCCTTGGGTCAATTTGAAAAGGAGATAGCCTTGAATGACCAATATCCTAGTGATATACTAGCCAAAAAGGGAGGGACTGGGGAAGAAAGTCAGCAGTGCATCTATCAGTGGTAAATAAAACATTCAACACAGATATCTTATTTCTTATGGAGCTTGCCTCAGTCTTAAGCAGTCTTCAGGGAACATAGCAAAAAAGAAATATGACCATTTCTGGCATTTGTAGACCAGCTCCTTCTATAAGTCAAGCAAACAGGCAACAAAAAGATGCTAGAATTTTTTTCCCAAAATTAATCGCACTCTAGTGATTCTTATTAGCTGTCTGGGAGAGTTTGAAATTAGACTGCACCATTGCCAAACATTCTGGTGTGGTTTATAGAAAGAAAGGCACATTCATTAAAATGATCATTCCCACATACGTGCTATTTGTGGAAAGCATTGGCCACAGTCTAATAGACTACTTCAGCTAAGTTGTGCTACATTTTGTTTTATCTCTCCTTTTAAATAGCAGTAATCACCACTAGGTTCAGGATTTCCCAACAAATATAGGCTATTCAATCCCCGTAAGTAGTAAGTGAATATTCTACCAAACTATCGAGTTCAGAGACCAGCACAGTATTTGGTGATCTCCAAACTTGGTAGTTTGCTTGCAAATGTTTTACTACCCAACTAGGTAATATCATCAGTGCTAGTGAGTGTGGATTTACTGCCTGTTTATATACAATAGCTTGCCTGTCAGTGTTGATGGGGTATGGTTTACTCTTTGGTACATCCTTAATTGGGATTTTGTTTTCTGCTGGATTGTTTTGTGTTAACCCCTCCCCCACCATTCTCAAGTCTTGATGACATTACCTAGTTGGGTAATGAAACATCTTCAAGCAAAAAACCCAGCTGAGACACCCCCAAGGCCTCTGTATTTCAACCCTGAGCTACAAATATTCTCTTCTATTACTTCTACTCTTTTTATCTTATATTTGACTTCAGGGAAGAAGCGAAGAACGTGCAGCCTTATATAAATGTTAGATCCAATTCCCCTTACCCTTGGCCAGCATAGCCAATAGGCAGTCCTATCAACTTGCTACCCTTTCCCATAAATCCTATTAATTGTCCATCCATAATGTTTATGGGAGTGGAGTTTAAAGTCAACAAATTGTATATTGGAGCATTTAGCAACTTGTAATGATAATGGGAGGATATGGCCTTGGACAGTTAATTTTGATATTAAATGGGATATTGTACCAACATCCATTTTAGATGCAACTGGACACTCCATTTATCAGGGCCAAGCTGTTGGTGGTACTTCAACATTCTGGCCCCTTTTAATGGTGCATAAGGATGACTCTGGGTGCTAATCTTCCCTAGCTTGCTAACATTCTGTCCCACTTTATCATCATCAAGAAATCCAATATAGGTCAAATTTCTGTTGGCAATTTAATTCAGGTCACATCTTGCATTCTTTGCAATATCCTTTGCATCCCAAGGACTAGGATTCAAGGAATACACACACAGAGAGAGAATAGAGCTGGAAGGGATCTTGGAGGTCTTCTAGTCCAACCCCCTGCTCAAGCAGAGGACCCTATACCACTTTAGACAAGTGGTTGTCCAGTCTCTTCTTATAAGCATCCAGTGATGAAGCACCCACAACTTCTGAAGGCAAGACGTTCCATTGATTAATTGTTCTCACTGTTATGAAGTTTTTTTTTCTTAATTTTAGGGTGCTTCTCTCCTTGATTAGTTTCCATTGCTTCTTGTCTTGCCTTCTGGTGCTTTGCAAAATGAGTTGATCCCCTTCTTCTTTGTGGCAGCCTCTCAAGTATTGAAAGACTGCTATCATGTCACCCCTAATCCTTCTTTTCTCTAGATAGCCATACCTGCAATTGTTCTGCATTTGTTTTATTCTCCAGGCCCTTCATCGTCTTAGTTGCTCTTCTCTGCACTTTTTCCAAAGTCTCAACATTTTTTTTATAATGGGGTGACCCATAATTTTGGGAAATCAGTTGGTTTGGCACCAAGAAATGTACAAAAGCAGCCAGGGCCATGTTATGCAAACACAAGCTGATTCCGTTCACAATAATGGAATCCCATGGTCACAAAGCAGCTGTCCTGAGTCAAAGGACAAAAACTGGGTTCCGGTACCTGGTTTATAGTTCCAAGTCCATTGCTCGGTATTTACTTTCTTCCAGATAAATAAACTATAACTCACTCCTCCAGGAAAGGAAAATAAACATTCACTTTCAAGCTATAGGATTTCACTGTAGTATGCTGGTCACCTCTCCAGTCCTCCATCCCTTGAGAACCTTTGAGTGTTTTATAAAGATCTCTTCTTGCAAACATCAAGAAATAATAGCATGACTTATAATAATGTAATAAATCTTGGACCGTCCTGCTCCAGGAAAATTTGAGCTCTGTTTACTTTCAAGCCTAAGGAAATGTGTGAATAATACCCATCAGCTAAGCTTTCAGAGATGGGAAAGTATAGGGGCCATGGGACAAGCTAGCGCTTATAAACATGAGCACCTACTGTCATAAGTAGAATTTATTTCTGCATTACACAGCCTTCCCAAATGCTGACAGCAGCTTTCCAAGGACTACATGTTTTGCATTCATAGAGTCCCCCGGTCTATATCTAGTATCTTTTAGACTTGTGATAGCCGGGATGCAAGAAACATCTTAAACAATACCAAGCATTCTGGAAATTAGAACCAGGGTTTTTTCTAGTCTGTATGCAGATGTTCCTCAGGGGATTACCAGTAGCAGAAGAGTATGAAACATCTTTCAAGATCGTGGTAAAGCAACAGGAAACCTGAAAGCCGTCTGTGACCCCTATAAATCAGCCCGTCATCTTTCAAACTGTACAAGAGTCCCAGATTTTACTAAATCCATACAAAACACGAGAGGTTCAATACAGGCCGAGCAATCACAGGAAGGCCATTCATGAAGACTTCTCAGGGTGCCCTTAGATGGGTGCACTGAATTCTATTCAGATGTTTCAATGAAAATGAAGATAATTTGACTGCGGCAGTATTGTTGTGGCTAAGATCAATATGAATCCTCCTCTTCCACTGCTTAAATTGGCTGGGCATTTCTGCAACAAATTATAAAATTTGCAAAAAATAATAATAATAATGAATAGATATTTCAGGCTTGGCTTTTCTATCAGGATTGTTCCCTTTATAGCGCATCCTTCAATTATATTAAGGAAAATAGAACTCTAGGTTCTATCTTTTTTTTTCTTTCCTTTTCCAATTGATGGAGAATAGATGTCTGAATTTTCTATCTATCCAAGCTCATCATTTACAGAGCTAAAGAAAGACATGGCAGAAAACCACAAGAACAGCAATCTCTTATAGACATATTGATGAGGAACAGATAGCATGCCTTTGTTATAGACAATAATAGCCAACGCGACAATCAGCTCTGCCAATTTAGCAATCTCGCTACATTTTAGGCTTCTTGAGCTGTGAAATGCTAGCACTTCATTAGTCAGTCAGATCTCAGCAATTTACACGTGCTAAAAACACCAGTTGCATCAGCTCCGTGGAAAGTGTAATTGGCCAGTCAACAAATAGCTGGGGTTGTGTGTTTTTTTTTTAATTAAAAATCAAACTAGAAATTTACCAGTTTGCAGATCTGTTCCTAAAGTCGGGCTGCAAAATAAAACAGACTTAGCCTGGTTCATTAGCCTCTTGCTAAGAGTCAGTTCTAACCAACAAGGCCATGTTTGAAATAAAGGAACTCGCAAATAGCTTCTTTTTTTAAAAGAAAAAATATGTTTTCATTAAAGAGTTTACATAGATAATAAGAAATACATTCAAAGAAAAGGGGGGAAAGAAAAATATATGGCAAAGTCAATGTGTGAAAGAAAAAAGAAAAGAAGAAACAAGAAGATAGAAAACAAAAATAAAATAAAAGCAAAATGGAGGGAGGAGAGAGAGAGAGAGAGAGAGAGAGAGAGAGAGAGAGAGAGAGAGAGAGAGAGAAACCTTTTCAGTCCCTCCCCACCTGGATAAAAGCTTATAAAGCAATAACGAAATGAATATATGTACACAAGAATAATAAGACCTCTAACCAGGAACTTATAAAGCCAACATATTTGTTTAGCTATTTCTACACATAATGAAACAGTCAGACATCAGCTGCCGTCTGGTATAAAAGCTTTTTAAGAATAATGAAGTAATGGCGCGATAGAGGGAAAGGAACTGAGGGGGGAAAGAGTTGCTGAGCATTTTTGTATGTGTCCTTGTTATTATTGTGCCTTGTAGCAAATATTACTGGAAAATGTCCTTTGATTCCTTCAGTTCACAGCGGGTTTGGGTTTGGGGGTTGTTGTTTTTTTAATTTGGTTTGCGTTTGTTCTCTTGAGCTGCTTACTCAGTTGAAGCCATCTGTTTCTGGATGGGGATTCTCAATCCTCCTTCAGATACTTATCTCTAGCAAGAGCCCAACATGGACAATATAATCTGCTCAGACAGAATCGCAGCAAAACCTTTAAACGGGGCCAAAAGAGACGGCCGGTTTGGTCTAGTGGTTAAGGTGCTGGCCTAGAAATCAGGAGATTTTGAGTTGTAGTTCCACTTTAGGCATGAAAATCTGGGTGACTTTGGCCAGTACCCAGAAGATGGTGAGTTCCAGTCCCATCCCAGGCATGAAAGCCAGCTGGGTGACTGGATCAATCACCAGGAGACAGTGAGTCCTAGTCCAGTCTTACGCATCAAAGCTGGTTGAGGGGGACTTTGGGCCAGTAACTCTCTCTCAGCACAACTATTAGATATGTTTACCACTGCTGTGAAATTCAAAGCACATTTTTGCTGGTCCGACAATTATTGCTTGTTACATATGATGTAATAAAGGTGGGATCAAAAATCTAATAAATAAAAAAAAACAGTGAAAACTGTAGTGTAATGATTACTGGCCTGGCCTGCAAAATATGCAAATATTAGGCTTTTCCACAATACTTCCAAACAACACGGAATGACATTTCCTCCTGTGTGGGTGGTTGAGCAGTAGGTGGGAAAATAATTCAAGCTGCCTAGCTAAACACCTGTTTCCATTATTCTGCAAATGGCTTGATTTTTTTTTTTTAAAGCATCTTCTGCCTTTACATTTCAAAAGCGAACATTTTCTCTTACGCACCGGGATCCAGCTGTTGGTTGTCAGCTGGCTTGTGGGGGGGAGGGAGAATAAGGTTCTGTCCCCCTCTAAGGCCAGGATCACATGCCCTATAAAGCCATGGTTTCTTTTAACAATGATTTATGAAAGAAGACATCACAGGCCCTGTTCAGAAGAAATGCTGAACTATGAGTCATCATTTAGAAAACGTAATGGGTGACTTGGCACATCGCGCAAAGGCGAATAAACTTCATTAGGCTTAGCAAAAGGTTGGGGTGGGTGGATAAAATAACATTATGAGAGCAACCAAGAGCCACTGGCCTAAAATATATTAAAGAAATAAATACACCACTGGAATTAAAACCAACAGTATTCTCTCTCTCTCTCTCTCTCTCTCTCTCTCTCTCTCTCTCTCTCTCTCTCTCTCTCCTCTTATGACTTACCATTTTAAATCAGTGCATCTTCTAAGCAAAACTTGTCCCTCTCTTTGCTCTCAGGGGCAACCATGTATATGACAGAATGGTATAGGATCTCCTGCTTGAGTAGGGAGTTGAATTAAAAGACTTCCAAGGTCCCTTCCAACCCTATTATTCTATACATATAGGTAGTCCTTGACTTACAAAGCATTCATTTAATGATTAAAGTTACAACAGCACTGGAAAAAACTGACTTATGTCTGTTTTTCACACTTTCAACCATTGCAGTCTCTCCAAGGTCATCTGCTCAAAATTTGGACACTTGGTACGTGGTTGATATTTATGGTGGCTGTGATCGCTTTTTGTGACCTTCCGACAAGCCAAATCAATGGGAAAGCCAGATTCCCTTGACATCTGTGTTACTACCTTAACAACTGTAGTGATTCACTTAACAAGGGTGGCAAAAAAGGTTGTAAAATGGGGCAAAACTCACTTAACAACTATCTTGCTTATCGACCAAATTTTTGGGCTTGATTGTGGTCATCAAATGGAGAACTACCTGTGATAAAAGTGGCAAAAGTAAGGAGCACTAATATCCAGCAAATGGTGGCATATGATTTTATGGAGAAGGTGCTTTCACCAACAGAGCAATGTCTGTAGAAAAAGATGAAGCCCTCTCAACTCAACTTTCTATTCTCCAAAACACCACCTGCTTACACTGTGTTGTCTCAAAACTGACAGGAGAAGAAATCAATTCGTCTTTTGAGGGTCTCCAATTGCCCAGTAAGTGACTGGTTGGGAATCAAGAAGGACCTTGTTTTTCAAACTCAGCTAAAGGTAGTCTTCCAAGTGTCAAGGATGAAACTTTGACAGCTACGTGCCTCTGCGTTTCACCTTTTCTTAGATTAAGGGGGGGAGGCGGAAAGAGATGTTACTTTCAGGTGGGTTAAATGGAGAAACGAAACCTCTTTGATTCAGCTGAAGATCGTGAGAGCCTGAAGCCTTGTCAAGGACACCAGAACAGGTGTGGTTTTGAAGCAAACAGTTCCCATAATGAAGTGATCTTGTTGATATCAATTACATAAGACGGCGGTTTGGCTGGAAAAATTATTGTTTAAATCTATGAATTGGTGTTGGAACCTCAAAATTAGTTTTGCTTTGACGAAACCATGCAGTGTATTCAATAAACAGTAAGATTTTTGGAAACAGAATGAACATGGAGTTTTATTTGGATTCTCAAAGCTGGATGTTGACACCGAGCTTTCGGACCTGTACTAGAGCCCAATCCTCAGAGAACTTCTCTCTCACCAACATTCCCTGAGGATGGGCTCCAGCACAGGTCCGAAAGCCCAGAAGACTAAACCTCTGGTCCTGCTGACCGACCCAGATTTGATCCTGAGAACCTCCTGTTGTAATGATGGAAAGCCAAGAGAAACAATCAGACGAGCAGCATTTGATCTGGATTCCATTCAGATCAACTCTCTAGTCACAACCAGGCAATTAGGAGCCTCAGAAACTGTTCTAGTTTGCCATCAGCCTGGCTCTCTGCCATGAGAAATTCAGAGAGCTTCTTTGGACACATCTTCTCCCTTGGTTTAAAAAAAGGACTTCTATATTTAAAATTCCCACCACATCCCTCCGCAGTGGGATATTGTACACATTTTTCTTTATTACAGGAAGAAAGTAAAGTGGTCTATTTGTTTTCCGAGTGGAAAAAGCTAACATTAAGGCAGCGCTTACAGATGGCTGAACAATTCAATGAGGGGGAAAAAAAGGACGTCATCAGCTTTGTTTGTGTGTGTGTGTGTGTGTATGTGTGTGTGTGTGTGAGGGAGGGAGGGGGAAGTTCTGACAATCACCATGCCAGCCATTCTGGTTCTTAAAAATCGACGCGATGGAGAACAAATCACTGAAGTGCAGCTTTTGTGTTTGTAAGTATTCAGCACTTAGATATGACCTTTTATCTTCTAGTCGGAATAATGAAATACCTGAAACCCACATTCATACACTGAGACACTCACAGCGGCTGATACAGAGCAGTGTTCAATGATTTAGGGTTTCTTTTTTTTCTACCAAGGAAGCCTATAAAATTAGGATATCTGTATTTGTCGAGAGTCAATTATTCGGATATTCCCTCCTTGACATAATAGACAGTTCAGAAGGGTGAATGAATCACTAAGGAATGATCCATTGGTTTGAAGTAAATAGGGGGGGGAAGAGAGAGGGGAAAAGTGATCAATTTTTAACCACCACAGTCCTCGTAAGTCACTTAGCAAGTCCACTGCTAAGTGAGACAGTTACTAAGTGAGTTTTGCCCCGTTTTATGACTTTCCTTGCCTGCAGTTGTTAAGTGAACCACTGCAGCTGTTAAGTTAGTAATATGGCTGTTAAATGAATCTTTGCTGGTCAGAGGCTTGCAAAAGGGGATCATGTGGCCCCGGGCCACTGCAACCATCATATTTAGAGTCAACATTGAATAACGGAATAACAGAGTTGGAGGTCTTTTAGTCGGACCCCCTGCTCAAGCAGGAAGGCTTGGGTTGATGGTATATAATCAAATCCATAAATGACTAAGAGATTAGAATTAGAAGAATAATGAGATATGTAGCTATTCTATTCTAATAATTAGAATAGAGGGGAATATTCGTAGCTCAAGGTTGAATTGTGGGGTCCTTTGGTTCTCTCTGAGCTTGGTTGTTTTCCTACAGATGTTTCATTACCCAACTAGGAGTGGAGTCTGTACATAAACAGAGAACAAGCCCCACTCTCTTCTAGTACTGATGTCGTTACCTAGTTGGGTAACGAAACATCTGCAGAAAACAACCCAGCTCAAAGAGCATTAATGTGATTAAATCTGCTGTGAAAAGTAAGACAATCCATACAACGGCTGAGTAGCAAAAGTATAAACTTTATTCCGACTTGTGTGAACCCATGTGTCAGTGTAGGATGGATCCAAAGAAACCATAGACCACCAGTGCTAACACACGCGCATATTCATTCAAGCACACCCAGACATCTGCATGTCCTCAGACATAGCCCCTGTGTATTAAACCACTTCCAGAGAGTCTCACATAGTCTTAATATCTGCCTTTCATGGAGGAGAAAATTGACACTTTGAAAGATAGCAAAAAATTGAAGTAGAAGCTCTCTAGGTTTTTCATCATCATGAAAATTGCAGTGAGCTGCCAGAGGGACATAAAACATTTTTTTTCTTTATGCATTGAAGGGAAGGTTTATTATTAAACATGGTAGGGAAAGACAATGAGCTAACTGGAGTAAAAAAAAACAAAACAGGGGGAGGAGGAGGAGGAGAGGGAGGAGGAGGAGGAGGAGGAGAGGGAGGAGGAGGAGGAGGAGGCCACGAGACTTAGAACAAAAAACATAGAATAATAGAGTTGGAAGGGAACTTGGAGGTCTTCTAGTCCAACCCCCCAATGCCATTTCAGACAAATGGTTATCCAGTGAGGAATGTTCTCCTTAGTTTGTCCATTTGTAACACAACAAAACTTGGCTTTTCCCCCAAATCATGGGCTAGTGTGTTTGGTTAGAGAGCCTCTTAATAGAATATTCATGTTAGGTTTCATTTTTTCTGTCTGGGTAACTGTTTTCTGTTTTCTGTTTAATCGCATTGACTGTACTGCTTTCAGTATTATAGGATGCCCAGAGTCACTACGGAATTGTTTGGGCTTCTAAACTGGATAGATTAATAAATAAATAAAACACTAGAATAAGCCAGAGGTGGATCGCCAGATGTTCAACCCTTTGAATGGGAAACATGGCGCATGGATACTAACATGGAGTTAGGTAACGAATCGCTTACCTGGATTTTATGAATACGTTACCCAAAGGGGCAACATTATCTTTTGACAAGGTAAGAAAATAGGGGTTGAACTAATGGGGAGAAATTTCAATCCCTTCTAATGGTAAAGCATGTAGGAATCAATAGTCATTCTAAATCTTACCAATAGAAAGAAAAGGAAAGACCAGCCTTCCATTCTTAATGAAGAATGTTTAATGAAAAGAACAGAGGGGTGACACGGTAGCATGTTCCAATATTTGAGCGGCTGCCACAAAGAAGAGGGGGGTCAGCCTCTTCTCCAAAGCACCAGAAGACAGGACAAGAAGCAAAGGATGGAAACCAGTGGTGGGATTCAAATATGTGAACAACCAGTTCTCTGTGTGGATGCCGCTTCCGGAGGTCCATTTTGGGCCTGGGCAAGAAAAAATTAGCTACCGGTTCTGCCGAACTGGTGCGAACTGGCTGAATCCCACCACTGATGGAAACCAATCAAGGAGAGAAGCCACCTAGAAATAAGGAGAAATTTCCTGACAGTGAGAACAATTAATCAGTGGAACGACTTGCCTCCAGAAGTTGTGGGTGCTCCATCACTGGAGGTTTACAAGAAGAGACTGGACAGCCATTTGTCTGAAATGGTATAGGATCTCCTGCTTGAGCAGGGGGTTGGACTAGATGACCTCCAAGATCCCTTCCAACTCGATTGTTCTGTTATTCTCCATTTCTCTGTATTACTATACAAAGGAAGCTCTGCACAATCAGAGTTCCCAGGCAGATAAAACACCTTTTGCGCTGATCTAAATGTAGTTCAGATAAACTGCAGAGCTTTCGACAAGCTCTGAGAGATCATAGGAGGGCACCCATATCCATCTTTCCTCCAGAAACAGACTGTTAAGAACGCCTAAAGGGTGTTAAAGTGTACCTATTCAACAGTTAACGTCTAATGGCTGCCCTAAGAGACAACAGGTTGTGTCAAGTATTTTTAACATTTAGTGCCACTTAGTGGCTACAGAGGCAATTTATGCAATTGTCTAGAATCTTACATTTAGTCAGATTAATCCAGCGTCAGTTTAATGGGAACTTAAGTCCTAAGAAGTATTGGCAAAGTAACACTCAAGACATACAAAGCATAGAAAAATCACTGCACAGTCTGGAGACTGAAAGAGAACGCAAGATAACATGTCAACAAAAGAAGCAAACCAGCGTGTGTCCTACACTACTTGTGGTATACATAACACAAGAACATGAAGATGCTCACATGGTTATGAAACCCGAAGTGGCTTTCTAGAAAGAGTGACTGAGTGATTTGTTAGATAGACCCTGCGATGAAAGCATCTTATATAGAACTCTGGACAGCTCCCAATCAAACAAGTAAAACAACATCAAAAATAAAATAACATGGTACATATATCGATCAAAACCACCAACATTTCTTGATATGGATCAAGAGAAGAGCATTTAGAAATAGAAATATCCTTTATTGGCCAAGTGTGATTGGACACACGAGGAATTTGTCTCCAGTGCATAAGCTCTCAATGTACAAACAACGAAGTAGTAGGTCATAAATCATAAGATGCAATCATAAATCCTAAGATACAAATAACAAGTGATAACTCGTAAGTTACCAATAGGAAAAGGTAGTAAGAAAGATGAAGAGGTGAGAAGGTGAGAAAGACAATAGCAATACAGTAAATATTTTTAGGCCTAAGATGTGGGAATTAGTGATCAGCAGAGAGATGGCAGATCTTCCATCTTCTTCAGTTACCAATCACCGATAGATTTCTGTAACATTTATTCATTCTTGGGGGGGATTTAACCTTGAAGCTAGGCGCAAAGCATGGCTCCTAAGCACGGGGCTAAGACTGTCCTTCTGCCCACAGTCTAGCTGTCGTTTCAATGTGCCCTGCTCCAGAGAACTAAAAAACTAAAATGGTGAAATAAAATATCGCCAATGGTACCGGGACTAACCGTTTGATGGGGCTTTAATTTTTCCCTTACAAGTCCTTATATTTTAATCCAGTTAAGGTTAATGACTTACTGATTAACAACAGAGGAGACATTACCTTTGAATTATCCATGACTATGGTGGTGATTTCAGGAAAAACTTTGAAGAACCGTCTTTTAAAAAAAAAAATTGAATGAGCTCATTCTGAAGCCCTATTTCTGAAATGTCTTGGCAGGGATGGTAGAATCAAAGTTATTCATCTCTGGGGTGCCTTTCATCTCTCTCTCTCTCTCTCTCTCTCTCTCTCTCTCTCTCTCTCTCTCTCTCTCTCTCTCTCTCTCTCTCTCTCTCTCTCTCTCTCTCTCTCTCTGTGTGTGTGTGTGAGAGAGAGAGAGAGAGGGGGGGGGTATATTCCATTGCATTGATAGCTGATAGTATTTTTCCTGAAAGAAACTCATCTCTGATGAGGTTCAAAGACAGGCATGATACAATTTATATAAGAGGAGAGGAATATTTTTTTTGTTGAACTAGAATAGATCTAAATAAACTAAAGCACTCTTAGTACTTTAGAATAGACTTTTTTTATCTTTCTATTCTCTTTCTATTTTTTTTTCTGTCTTTACCATAGAATCAAGATTATGTGAAGTGTTAATATATCACTTTATAATGCTGTGATAAGACGACATTTGGAATATTGCATCCAGTATAAAAAAAGATGTTGAGAATCTAGAACAGAGGTCCCCAACCTTTTGGGGCACCAGGGACCGGTTCTGTGGAGAAAGGGTTTTCCACGGAATGGAGAGGGTGTGGTTTTGTGTGCTGCCTGCATCCTGCGGATGGGGCTTTGCTTGTTTGTGCGGACTGGTTGTTGGCATGTCACAGCCCAGTACTGGTGCACAGACTGGGGGTTGGAGACCCCTGCTCTGGAAAGAATACAAAGAATACAAAGAGTAACAATGATGACTAGAAGACTGGAGGCTAAAACATATAAGGAAAGGTGCTGGAATTGGGTCTGTCTAGTTTAATGAAGAGAAGGACTAGGGGTGACATGATAGCAGTCTTCCAATATCTCAGGGGCTGCCACAAAGAAGAGGGAGTCAAGCTATTCTCCAAAGCACCTGAAGATAGGACAAGAAGCAATGGATGGAAACTGATCAAGGATAGAAGCAACCTAGAACTAAGGAGAAATTTCCTGACAGTTGGAACAATTAATCAGTGGAACAATCAGGGGAAATCTTTACCTTTGCCTTATTCTATCTGCTATCTATACTTTAGTTAAATACCTCTTCTGTAGGTGGGACTCTTACTCCTTATCAAAGAGACCTTTTCATTATCTTTCCAAGATTTCTCAAGACAAGAGGGCTCAGTTCTGCAAAAGTTCAAAATGCTTAACCCGTGAGCTGTGACTCTGTAGTAGGTCAATACTAATGAAAAATTAATTGCCCTATGAATTATACATTTCATACACCCTTTTGCAGATCGGTCTCAGAGTCGCTTCCCTTCACATAATCTCTCTGATGTCAGCAGAACCGGGTGTTAAATGAATTGGTTTCAAGATTGCGGGTCTTGTACTTGCTTGTTCCAACCATTTGCTCAGGTTTTTTTTTTTTTAATATTCTTCTTAATTGCTTTACTAACTCCTGTCTGGTAAAACTAGTAATATCATTTTTTTTTATCTAATAACCCTCTCTACTTGTTACGGAATTCTAATAATTTGACCAATCTTTGTAACTTTTAAAAACAATTTTTCTACTCACTCTCTAAAATCTTACACATAATGCTGAGTCTGGCTTAGGATNTCTCTCTGTGTGTGTGTGTGTGTGTGTGTGTGTGTGTGTGAGAGAGAGAGAGAGAGAGAGAGAGAGAGAGAGAGAGAGAGAGAGAGAGAGAGAGAGAGAGAGAGAGAGAGAGAGAGAGAGAGAGAGAGAGAGAGAGAGAGAGAGAGAGAGAGAGATGTATATTCCATTGCATTAATAGCTGATAGTATTTTTCTGAAAGAAACTCATCTCTGATGAGGTTCAAAGATAGGCATGATACAATTTATATAAGAGGACAGGAATATTTTTTTTGTTGAACTAGAATAGATCTAAATAAACTAAAGCACTCTTAGTACTTTAGAATAGACTTTTTTATTTTTCTATTCTCTTTCTATTTTTTTTATGACTTTACCATAGAATCAAGATTATGTGAAGTGTTAATATATCACTTTATAATGCTGTGATAAGACGACATTTGGAATATTGCATCCAGTATAAAAAAAGATGTTGAGAATCTAGAACAGAGGTCCCCAACCTTTGGGGGCACCAGGGACCGGTTCTGTGGAGAAAGGGTTTTCCACGGAATGGAGAGGGTGTGGTTTTGTGTGCTGCCTGCATCCTGCAGATGGGGCTTTGCTTGTTTGTGCAGACCGGTTGGTGGCATGTCACAGCCCAGTACTGGTGCACAGACCGGGGGTTGGAGACCCCTGCTCTGGAAAGAATACAAAGAATACAAAGAGTAACAAAGATGACTAGGTGGCTGAAGGCTAAAACATCTGAAGAACGGTTGCAGGAATTGGGTATGTCTAGTTTAATGAAAAGAAGGACTAGGGGTGACATGATAGCAGTCTTCCAATATCTCAGGGGCTGCCACAAAGAAGGGGGAGTCAAGCTATTCTCCAAAGCACCTGAAGATAGGACAAGAAGCAATGGATGGAAACTGATCAAGGATAGAAGCAACCTAGAACTAAGGAGAAATTTCCTGACAGTTGGAACAATTAATCAGTGGAACAACCTGCCTCCAGAAGCCATGGATGCTCCAACATTGGAAGTCTTTAAGAAGAGACTGGACAGCCATTTGTCTGAAATGGTATAGGATCTCCTGCTTGAGCAGGGGGTTGGACTACAAGACCTCCAAGGTCCCTTCCAATTCTGTTATTCCGTTATTTTTTCAAACCAATTCTGGTTTGAGTATATGGATGTAGTTGTGTCATTTTCTTGGTCATAATAAGAACATGGTTTGTCATTGTCTTATTCTAGGATACTTGGTGGACCTTCCTGTCTAGCCTACAATCCTGGCAATCCCCCTTCAAGCAAATCTGGTACTGCTTAGCTTTTCCAGCTCCGTCAAAACTGACTAGTTGTTCAGAGTTCTCCCAAGCTGGGAAATAGGAACACACACACACACACACACACACACCCTCCAATAATGGATTGAGGATTGAGAATGTTTGAGTCGGGGTTCTTTATAGTTATGCGGTTGTGAGAGTGTTTACCTCTTTTTATTACTCTACTTCATATATTTTATTAAATTTATTACAATTGTCCACTACAAAACATTTTGGGTGGGTTCCGTTGGAGCTTAATGTATCTGGGTTACAGCAAAGATTGGGTCGGAGTAAGAATGGCTTACAGTTGAATGAGTAAAGATCAAGACAGACAGTTGTAAGTAAAAGTATGGGGGTTTTTACTAACCAATTCCCATTTTGAAATTGCTTGTGGAAATGAAGTTGGAGGCAACCATTTAGGCCAATGAGTTGAGCAACCTGCTCAGTTCAGGAATCTAATTTAGAGCATCTTGTGCAGAGGGACTTTTGGCCTTAAGTTGAATACATCCAATTATTCTTTTCTCCCATTCTTCCCCCCCTCCAGGACTTAGCTTCACATGTTCTGATGAGATACTAACTGCCCTTCATTGAATTTGTTACACTTTTCCTGCATCCTTCCTAAAATATGGTGTCCGTTTCTGGACACAATTGTTGAAATTGGATCTGACCAATGCAATAACAATGGCTTAATTGTTACTAAGTGAATTGATCTGTATGTCATTCATCTTTTTCACCCATTGATGAATTCAATGTGATTTTAAAAAAACCTAGTCGACCTCCATACCATTGGTATGGTCTATCAAAGGGACGGGAGAGAAGACAGCTCTGCATTTGGACTTCTGACACTCAATTGCGTATGGACCCACAAATGTACAAACATACGCACCGAACTACATTGCAGAATTTAATAAAGCCATGGGTGTACATTATTGGGCACGAAGTGAGAGCACTCCCAAATTAAGAGAGATTCCTGACAATTCTGCACTTTTTGTAATTGTGTACAGGTGGTCCTCGGCTTACAACCGTGCATTGAAAGTGACAAAAGCACTGAAAAAAGTGACTTAGGAGCACTTTTAATACAACCACTGCAGTATCCCCATGGTCACATGATCAAAATTCAGACACTTAGCAACCGACTGATATTTATGACGGTCACAGTGTCCTGGGGTCACGTGATCACCTTTTCTGACCTTCTGACAAACACAGTCAGATAAGATAACCTTTATTGTCATTTTTTTACTGTGGGCACAACGGCACACATCAAAAATGAAATTTAGTCCATTTAGTCAAATGGAGAAGCCAGATTTACCTAACAACCGTGTTGCTAATTTAACAGCTGCAGTGATTCACTTAACAACTGTGTCAAGAAAGGTCGTAAAACGGGGCAAAATTCACTTAACAGCTGTCTCACTTAACAACAGAAATTTCAGGCTCAATTGTGGTCGCAAGTCAAGGACTAATTGTGTTCTATTTGCGGGGGGGAGGACATGATGGCTCAGATGCTGAGCTTGTCAGCTGAAAAGCTGATAGCCTGTGTTTGAGACCTGAGTGCAGTGTGACGGGGTGAGCTCCCGTTCCTTGCTCCAGCTCCTGCCCACCTAAGCAGTTTGAAAGCATGCAAATGCAAGTAAATAAATAGGTACCACTTCGGCGGGAAGGTAACAGTGTTCCATGCATCTCGGTGTATAGTCAAACCAGCCATGTGACCATGGAAATGTCTTTGGACAATGCTGGCTCTCTCAGATAAGAAACAGAGATGAACACCTACTCCTAGTCAGATTCGACTGGACAGGGGAAATCTTTACCTTTGCCTTATTCTATCTGCTATCTATACTTTAGTTAAATACCTCTTCTGTAGGTGGGACTCTTTCTCCTTATCAAAGAGACCTTTTCATTATCTTTCCAAGATTTCTCAAGACAAGAGGGCTCAGTTCTGCAAAAGTTCAAAATGCTTAACCCGTGAGCTGTGACTCTGTAGTAGGTCAATACTAATGAAAAATTAATTGCCCTATGAATTATACATTTCATACACCCTTTTGCAGATCGGTCTCAGAGTCGCTTCCCTTCACATAATCTCTCTGATGTCAGCAGAACCGGGTGTTAAATGAATTGGTTTCAAGATTGCGGGTCTTGTACTTGCTTGTTCCAACCATTTGCTCAGGAAAAAAAAAAAATTATAAGAAGAATTAACGAAATGATTGAGGACAGACCATTTTGATCATTATAGTAAAAAAAAATAGATTATTGGGAGAGATGAACAATGCCTTAAGATTATTAAACTGGTTAGAAACATTGAAAATTTTTGTTAAAAAGATGAGTGAGAGATTTTAGAATGTGTATTACGACTCAGACCGAATCCTACAACCCTAAGTAAGCAATTTACTGATGACATGACAACCAGCTCCTCTTTTCTCTAGCTACCATCTTGCAATGGCTGTCTTGTAGGCACTTCCTTTTAAATAAAAGTGGTTTGTGTCTCAGCTTGGGTCAGAGACACAAAAATGAATTGGACAAAAGCCATTTTCCCCCCTAAACTTTTTCTTAAAAGGAACTCGCTATAAGGCTGCAAAAGACCCTGGAGCATTAGAGATGGCTTTAAAAGAATGTCTCCTCTTTGTTGTCACTCTTGCACCCAACTTCATTTTCCTGGATGATTAAAGGCTACTTAACCCCAAACTGGTCAATAATCCATATTCAGACTCATGTTTGGAGTGCTGTATGAATGCATCATAAATCAGGCACAATTCCTTTTGTCATCATTTAGAATAATCGTTTAGAAAATAATCCTAATGAAAGCCTTTTTAAAAAACATTTCAGCATTTGGAAGAGGCTATAGGATAATTATGAATTATTATACAGCTGAGCTCAAATGGCACGATTTAATTTTGGAAATGGGGAAGAAGAGAACACAAGAGTTGGTAGGCCACACGACTGTGAAGAAATTCGTCATTAAATATATTTGTTTAACTCAACCTATTCATTAAAAGAGAAAGCCTTACGACTCAGTGGTTCTCAACCTTGACAATTTTAAGGCATGTGGACTTCAACTCCCAGAATTTCACAGCCAGCAATGCTGGCTGTGGAATTCTGGGAGTTGAAGTCCACATGCCTTAAAATTGTCAAGGTTGAGAAACACTGCCTTACGTGCTGGTACCTTCACCTGCAAGGAAGACAAATCCAAAGATCAATCTTCACTTCAGATACTTCAGGCATGGTATATATATTTTTTTTCTCTCAACTCTACCCATTAACAATACTTTTGGAAAATCAACTTCCATCGACTCAAAAGCAAGACCATGAATGCACCTAAAATATTGCATTCAACTACGTTGGCCACCAAATGAGAAGAATGGACTCATTGGGAAAGACCCTGATGTTGGGAAAGACTGAAGGCAAAAAGAGAAGGGAAAGAAGTTGGTTAGATAGTGTCATTGATCCAGTAAGCATGAGTTTGAGCAGACAGTGGAGGACGGGGGGGTTCGCGTGCTGTGGTCCCTTGGTCACGAAGAGTTGGACATGACTTAGTAACTGAACAGCAACGACAAGAACCTAAATGGGGAATTCAAGGAGAAACTGTGAACTGTAATGATTTAGGAGAATGGTCTTAATTAACCTTCTACTGGAACTTGTGCTATTTTTTCCCCTTTGGCAGTTAAGATAGCAACTATATTATACTTTCAAAACCTTTCTCAGTGTTATGGCTAGGGTAGGGAGAAAAATAATATACTCAGAAGGAAGATCATTAATAGTTTGGGCACTTTGAAAAGGAACAGATACAAATAATTTTTGGAGGTGCCATCAAAACGTGAAGTAAAGTAGAAGTTAGAGCATGAAAAATATGGGCACAAATTTCTATTTGACCACTAAACATACTGCAGAATTTCAATAAACCTAATCTAGATAACGTGTTTAGTGAAAAGACACCTTGGTGGAACAAAGAATATTAATATTATTAACAATATGGAAACAGTCTATTAGACCACTTCTAATTCTTGCTCCTTTTTCTTATTTCAGGTTTATATCGTGGGATATTTCTTGCGTGTGGAAGTTCACCTTAATTGAGAAACTTTTTTAAAAAAGACACAAAATGTCATGATAAATCAGAAAAGGATGTCCTGATCTATGCTTTTTGCAGAGAGCTTTTCCTGCAAATATGCCCAAAGGATCTTTCCAGAAATCAGTACTGTATCTCTTATGTATTGTTTTTTTTTTAAAAAAAAAAACCAGATTTAATATTGCAAAGTATTACCTTGATGGTATCTTGGTGACCTGAGCAATCCTGTGCCGTTGATGTTACCTGCAAGCTCTTTGTGTTGATTAGTTGGCTGGTTGGCTGATTTAGCATCTGTGTTGTTTTTCCATCCTTATTAAGAAAGATCGAAGATGAAACTAGACAAAATCAAGATGTGAAAAAATTTTAAAGGATTAAATTCATCCTTCACAGATTCACAAATTAGCAAAATGCTTCATAAGGGGAAATGTTGCATCTTCTCATAAAGGTTTTACCTTTAAGTTGCTTCCTGTAGCCGTGATGGCATAGTGGTTAGAATGCAGTATTGCTGGCTAACTCTGCCCACTGCCAGGAGTTCGATCCCGATGGAGTTTGAGGCTGAGGGCAGCCTTCCATCCTTCCAAAGTTGGTAAAATGAGGACCCAGATTGTTGGGGAAATATGGTGACTTTGTAAACCGAGAGTGCTGTAAAGCATTGTGGAGCCGTATATAAGTCTAAGTGCTATTGCTAGAGCTATCCAAAAGAGTCCTTTTTTGATAAACATTTTTTTATATAAATTGCTTTCTTTTATTGCAATTACAGGCCAAGTTGAGTAATCTATTATGCACAGCAACTCATTTTTCTGCCCTTTCATGTCTATGCTTCATTATATTTTAAAATTAACATTCTCTCCCCATCTTTTTATTATAATTATCAATTTATCTTTGAGGTAAGATGCTTTGAGAGGTACAAGCAGGTGATTCTATTATTATTTTTTAATACAGTAAAGTCAAGAGCCACATCTTCAAATTTAAAGAAGCATGGGATCTGAAGCATAATTGCATTGTGATCAGCTCCCTTGCCTGTGAATCAATTCACTTAAAAATAAAAACCAAGAAAAGTTCATTGACATCCCCCTTTGGAAGAAGGAATTGAGGTGAAATACAATATAATCTACTTTTGCCCGCTTTCATTTTCTTGGGATCAAATCACAAACAATGAAATATTAATTATCCTTGCAAAATCTAGCTTTTGTGATGTAGCTCTTTTATTTAAAAATGCAGATATTGGTTGCCCTTAATGTTGGCATGATTGGTCCCATAACATTTCTATTTAGGTTACTCCTTTCTTCTGGGTGCATAACACTGGATATTTTGCTACTGGCGTATTGAAATATTAATCCCGAGAATTAGAAACTGGGAAAAATCAAATCACAGGCTAAGTGAATAACAGAATAACAGAGTTGGAAGGTAGCAGAAAATCCTATTCCATTTCAGACAAATAGTTGTGCAATCTCATCTTAAAAACCTCCAGTGATGGAGCACCCACAACTTCTGAAGGCAAGCTGTTACACTGATTGTTCTCACTGTCAGGAAATTCCTCCTTAGTTCTAGGCTGTTTCTCTCCTTGGTTAGTTTCCATCCATTGCTTCTTGTCCTGCCTTCAGGTGCTTTGAAGAACAGGTTGACCCCCTCTTCTTTGTGGCAGCCCCTGAGATATTGGAACACTACTATCATGTCACCCCTAGTCTTTCTTTTCATTAAACTAGACATACCCAATTCATGGAACTGTTCTTCATGTGGTTTAGCCTCCAGTCCTCTAATCGTCTTCGTTGCTCTTCTATGTGTTCTTTCTAGAGTCTCGACATCTTTTTTTACTGTATATTGTGGTTGCAATATTCCAAGTGTGGTCTTACAAAGGCATTTTAAACTGGAGGGAAGAGAAATGGGTCCACTTGATTCTGATGCCAACTGGGCCAAGTCATTTAAATTTCTTTGTTACTGAACTTAACAAAATGTAAAGAAGGGAGGAGGAGGAGGAGGAGGAGGAGGAGGAGGAGGAGGAGAGGACCAAACTGACTGAATAACTCTAATATAACTAATCTCAGCTTTGTGATTGAGGACTTGACGGCCCTCCACTAAGACAAACAGGAAAAGGAGAAGAAGAAAAGAAGGTTACAAACAATGTTTTACTGAACTTTTTCAAAAGCTCCAGTAACTCAGTTCAGCAGCCCTGTACTTTCTGACAAGTATTTATCTGGTCTGATGTAGTGAGAAAGAATGATGGATGCTTGATGGACATTGACCCAAGCGAGCATTTCACTGACTTCCCCAAATTACTTTCTGTTCTAGTGGAGATTATTCTGTATCATTTCTAGGAGTGCCCAGTAAACCATCAAAGAAGGAGTCAAAGAAGAAATTGGATGCTGAGTTACTGTATTGTAATATTTCAAGTGGACGGCCTGAGTTTTTACAGCTCGGCTCAGCTCTTCCCATGGAGAGAAACGAAGGACATTGACCCCTTCTCATCTCAGTTACATCTAGCTGATACTTCACATTGCAATTCTATGTATCTTCTACTCAAAACTAAGCTTCATGAAGGTGCCACCCTAGTCATGCTTTATGGCAGCACAGGCATTTGTTCCTACGCAATGACACCAAGATAATGAATGTAGTGTCATGGGCAGGAGATTGTACTAGAAGACATCCAAGGCCCCTTCCAGCCCTCTTTTTCTATATTGTATGTTCTACCTATTCTATGTTGTATGTCTCGTCACTTGGCGCAATGGTTAGAATGCAGAATTGCAGGCTAACTCACTGCTCACTTCCAGGAGTTCGATTCTGACTGGCTCAAGGTTGATTCAGCCTTTCATCCTTCTGAGGTCAGTAAAATGATGACCCAGATTGTTGGGGGGCAAATATGCTGTCTCTGTAAACTGCTTAGAGAGGGCTGTAAAGCACTGTGAAGCGGTATATAATTCTAAGTGCTAGTGTTATTGTCCTTCCTTCCTTCCTTCCTTCCTTCCTTCCTTCCTTCCTTCCTTCCTTCCTTCCTTCCTTCCTTGTGGTTAGAAAGCAGTATTGCAGGCTGATTCTGCCCACAGCCTAGTTCGATCCTGACCGGCTCAAGGTTAATTCAGCCTTCTATCCTTCCAAGGTCGGTCAAATGACGACCCAGATTGTTGGGAGCAATATGCTGACTCTGTAAACTGCTCAGAAAGCACCATGAAGTGGTATGTAAGTCTAAGTGCTATTGCTATTGCTATTTGGACAGACAAGGCTGCATTGCAATGGCATCCTCTTCAAGCCACCCAAAGGACCTTTGCCTCAAGGTTGTGAGAATCTCGTTATTCCCCAAATGGATCGAAATGAAATTCACACATTGGAAGGTGGTGAGAGAAAAAAAAATCTCGGGTGTGTTAAATAATTCCTACTAAAAGGCAATTACAACTTACGCCAAAGCCTTCAGCATTTCACTGGGAACCATCGTTAATCTTCACTTTTTTTATTTTTAAAAAGCTCTTTTTCTTGTCATATGTACCNCTCGTTATTCCCCAAATGGATCGAAATGAAATTCACACATTGGAAGGTGGTGAGAGAAAAAAAAATCTCGGGTGTGTTAAATAATTCCTACTAAAAGGCAATTACAACTTACGCCAAAGCCTTCAGCATTTCACTGGGAACCATCGTTAATCTTCACTTTTTTTATTTTTAAAAAGCTCTTTTTCTTGTCATATGTACCAGTTTGCTATTTATTTATAGATGGGTGGATTATTATTTATTTATAGAGGGGCTGGGCGTCTTCCTGATTTCAACCGCAAAAGGGCTCTTAAGTAAAGTCATTGTGGAAAGGGAAACGTTATAAAACTGATCCTTGCTAAGGAGGAATGCATGCAACTTGGAAAGAGAAGGTTATGGTGTTGTTTTTTTCTTTTTAATTGCTGCATAGATCTGAGGCTGCTTTTATCCCAAGGATGAAGTTTTGTATCCCTATGTACCTGATCACAGAGGGAAGTCCGAATTAAATTTCAACAACATATGGGCATATTTTTGGCTAGCAGTAAAAAGGGAAGCAGAGGGAGTTTTGTAAGTTCATTCTTTTCTGTTGCCAAGACTCGCTGTGGTCCAATGACGATGAAGGTAAGCAGTCTACCTCAGTGGTGGGATTCAAATATGTGAACAACCGGTTCTCTGTGTGGATGCCGCTTCCCGGAAGTCCATTCTGGGCCTGGGCAACAAAAAAATTAGCTACCGGTTCTGCCGAAGTGGTGCGAACTGGCTGAATCCCACCATAGGTCTACCTCTTGTATTCTAGCCAATCAGGAAGCATTAACCATGTTGTTGTGGCCACCGGCAACAATTATGCAAATCTCAAATTATAACTGTGGATCCCTTTTGAAAGATTATCACAAAAGCTGTGATCCACACAATATGTTTAATTCAACCATCCACTTATCCAGTTGGAATGTCAGAGCACAGTTAAGCAAACCAGATAGATAGATGGATAGACAGACAGACAGACAGACAGACAGACAGACAGACAGACAGACAGACAGACAGACAGACAGACAGATAGATAGATAGATAGATAGATGATAGATAGATAGATAGATAGATAGATAGATAGATAGATATAGATAGATAGATAGATAGATAGATAGATAGATAGATAGATAGATAGATAGATAGATAGATAGATAGATAGATAGATAGATAGATAGATAGATAGATAGATAGATAGACAAGACAGTTTTAAAACAATATTACAGGAAAGTGTTATTTTAACGCTAAGATCCTGAGAAAACATATGGAAAAGACTAGATCAAATTTATTGATCCTGAGAACCTCTGACTCTGGCAAAAGCAAGGATCTGAACTTACATATTGATCAATTCAAAACTTACTTTGTAGGGCACAGGGAAGATCTACTTAAAAAAAATCATTTTCCACAAAAACCTTACTTTTTAGTTCTGAGTAATCTACGTAGAAGGGTGGCCATAAAAGGCCTATTACAGCAGGATTCCACGGGAGAAAAATGGAACTTACATCTGTGATACCTACAGATTTATCATTTGAACACATCTTTTGATCTCAAAAAAAAATTGTTTGACAAGTCCCACTGACTTTCACAATACAGGAAGAGTAATTTGGTTTTTCTATTTTGCAGGTTTGCTTTGATGACCTATTGATCTACTCAAGTTGCTTCCTGAAACATCTGGGGCATATAGATATGGCCCTGAACTATCAGAGCAAAAAGAGGATTAAAGCTGAAATTCTCCAAGTGACATTTTGCTGAGCAAAAGACCTGGGGGAAAATAAACAGGCACTTTGCCTTCAACAAAGGCACTAGCACAAATCTGCCAAGGTTGATGATGAATTTCAGGGAGGCTCAGAGCTGTTTTGACTTGGTTGGAGAAAAGAGAAGAAAAGAAAAGAAAAGAAAAGAAAAGAAAAGAAAAAAGAAAAGAAAGAAAGATGGAAGGAAGGGAGGGAGGAACGGAGGGAGGGAGGGAGGGAGGGAGGGAGGAAGGAAGGAAGGAAGGAAGGAAGGAAGGAAGGAAGGAAGGAAGGAAGGAGAGAGAGAGNATGTAAAATTAAGGAATGGGTTACCAAGTCTTTCCTTCTGGATGGTCCAAAGGAGGTATGATACCAAATTAATCTGAGTAGAGAAATACAAGAAATTAAGTGAGATCTGCTGAGAAAAAGCAAACGAGATGCAGAAAATATGAATTGTAAAACATTGGAATGCTCCCACACACATCTAAACAAAGTTATGGAGAAAGCCACCCATGATGCTGTGCTGATATTTCTTTTGCATAATTTAAATATGCTCAGAAAAGGCTCCATCTGTTGATTCAGCAGGATCTTTTTGGTGGGAACTGAGGGGTGAACCTTGGACCTTCTGCTGCAGAACAGCTGCTTCTATTTCCATCTCAATATGAATTCTTAACATCTGAGCTCAGCGTAATCTCCCTCAAGAGTTGTTCTTCTTGGCCACCTTGCCTCTCTGCTCCAAGGTATTCCTTCCTCCAGGTGCACTTCTGTCTACCTGAATGAGAGTATCATGGACTATAACACCACTCATTCTACATTTTCACTCCTTCCCCTTTCTGAGTTCTTAATTAAGAACGCAAGTGATTGTACCAAGGTGTATTTGCAGGGACATCACTTACATATATTGTGCAGACTCTATTTCAGAGGTTGCATGTCTGAACTTTTGCTGTGATGGTCAGATCCCCCTAGCTAGCAGATTGTAGTTCACCTGGCTTTGTACTCAAAAGATTAATCCCATGTACTGAATGATGTAGGGCAGAGCGAAGGTGAATGGCTGGTTTTAATATTGAAATATGGCATCAGCTAGGGAGGAAACAATCAAACCCTGGGGCAGAACTCATTCAGCTAAACAAGATTGTGAAAAAAGAAAGTGTGAATGTGTTTAAGAGTCTACTTGCATCTGATGATAGCACATCCCGAAGTCCTTTGATTGCATGGTTTTAGCTACAATCTTGACTTTCTGGAAAACTTTCTTGCAGATGGCCCTGATATCTTCCATTAGTCCATCTTTCTTTCTTTCTTTCTTTCTTTCTTTCTTTCTTTCTTTCTTTCTTTCTTTCTTTCTTTCTTTCTTTCTTTCTTTCTTTCTTTCTTTCTCTTTCTTTCTTTCTCTTTCTTTCTTTCTTTCTTTCTTCTATCTTACTTCCATCTTTCCTTCCTCTGCCTTTTTCTGTCTCTCTTCCTTCTCTCTCTTCCTCTCTTCCTTTTTTTCTTCTTTCTCCTTTCTTTCTTTCTTTTTTCTTTCTTCTATCTTACTTCCATCCTTCCTTCCTTCCTCTGCCTTTTTCTGTCTCTCTTCCTTCTCTCTTTTCCTCTTTTTCTCTTTTTCTTTTTTTTTCTTTTTTCTTTCTTTCTTTCTTTCTTTCTTTCTTTCAATATTGGTGAGCTGCTGAGAATCATTTTGATTGTAGTAACCTACAAATATGCTTAATTTTTTTTAAAAAAATAAGTATATAAATATTTCCACTCTTTCCCCAAGCAGCCTCCACCATCAGAAAACAAAATAAACATATACAATCCTGGGAATGATAACTCACTCACACAACTTACCTATGCTGACAGCCTAGCAATTTGACCCAGGGTCCAAAGATGAAAACACACCCTGATAGTCTCTTTCTCCTGCTACATGCCCAGGGCCTTGCCTTCATCCATTCCTTGCCCACGAATGATGTAGGTTTAATTGTCCTTGTTCTTGTGATGATTAAATCCTTTTTGTTTGTTGTTGTTGCTGTTGTTGTTCAGCTCAAGGCATCATACCTAATGCTCCTACCTCCTCTTTCCCTGTAACAACAATCCTAGGAGGTCTGTTAGATTGAGAGAAAGGCTGACTTTCCTACTTAAGGCAAGACCAAAACTCACCGACTCCTGATTCCTAGGCCACTACATCAAATAGGCTCTTTTTAAAATCAGTCTCAACTTAGCTTTGATACTTAGCTTAGTACTAAAGTTATTTTCCTATTTTCTAAACCTAAACCTATTTTCCAAAGCACCTGAAGGCAAAACAACAAACAATGGATGGAAACTAATCAAGGAGAGAAGCAACCTAGAACGAAGGGGAAAAAATCCCTGAAACAATCAAGCTATGGAATGTCTTGCCTTCAAAAGTTGTGAGTGTTCCATCACTGGAGATTTTCAAGAAGAGATTGTCTGAAATGGTATAGGGTCTTCTACTTGAGCAGAGGGTTGGACTAGACCAGTGGTTCTCAACCTTTTTAATGCCGCGACCCCCAACTGGTCGTAAGTCGAGGACTAAACCGGTCGTAAGTTGAGGACTAAACCAGTCGTACGTTGAGGACTAAACCGGTCGTAAGTCGAGGACTACCCAACCGGTCGTAAGTCGAGGACTTTCCCTGCCCGGGAGCGCCGCGCATGCGTGGTTCCGCCCCCTGCGCCGGCTGAGGCGTAGCTGGCAAGCGGCAGAGACGGAGCAGGCCGACCACCAGCTGGCCCAGCCCAAGGGAGATAAGGCACCCGCCGGAAAAGGGGAAAAAAATGGTGGACAAAAAAATGGTAGACAGCCTTGCTTGGCGACCCCCGTGAAATGGTCGATCGACCCCAAATGGGGTCGCGACCCATAGGTTGAGAACCGCTGGACTAGAAGACCTCCAAGGTCCCTTCCAATTCTGTTACTCTGTTATATTCCCCCTTATTTTGAGCCCATTCAAGGGCAGACTTAAGAAAGGTAAAAACTGTAAATTGGAGGGAAGGTTGAATGTAAGTTACAGGGAGCACAAAGAAATACAGTTGTCTTGGAGGAAACTAGGTGACTGAAAGTAGCAGGAAACCCAAGCAGGGTACCGTAAAATCCATGCAGTTACCACATTTCTATTGGCCAAGTAATGGGTGGCTAGCATCTCAATTCAACTGTAGGAAAAAAAAATCCCTTTGGGAGCCTTTTTTTCCCCCCCCAACATTTCTTTTATCCATTTACATTGCTCTCTGATGTGGTCTCGTTTGTGATTGATTTTAATCTATTCTTGTGTAATCAACTCTAATTGACCATGAATCAGCATGATATCATCTTTGTGACAATAATATCCCTGATTGGATAGCATCCCCCACAAGATTTCCAGGAAGGAGAAACAATGTCCAGGGCAAATGATGCAAAACCTTTTTAAAGAGGATTTTGAAAAGAACACAGAGTTCCATGAACCGTAATTATGACGATATTGCTCCACATACACATACACACACACACACACATACATATACATATTAGCTGAAATTGGAGAATATTCAGAGTAGCACAAGTATTAGGCATTTAAGGTTTGCGATTTTATTAATTAAACTTTTTTCTTCCCTTTGCTTCCTAGCTGTTGCTTCTAAATAGAAGCTAATCCTTTAATAAATTAATTCCCTGGACTTTCTGTTCATCTTTTTGCAGATTATGACCTGTTCTTTTCACTTCCCCCTCACAAATTGCAAAACAAGTTAGTCATGGGTTAATGGATGTCACACATCAAGAATAATTTACCATTTTTAGGATGTTTTGTTTCTATTATTTTTAGTTATATCAAGGCTTTCTAGGCGCTATAGAAATCATGTTTTTCATGAAATTAAGTTCATAATTGATGTCAGTCTGGTCTCCAAGAAATTAATCAGTGTGATGTGAACGCTAGTGGTGTTAGCTGTGAAGAAACTGAAAAACTGAGAACGTGGAACCGTGGTTTTTAATTATTTATTTCAACTTTATTCAAGCCCCAGTTTCTATCCTTTTTTTTTAATCTCCTGCAAGTTAAAATTTTGATTGCATATTCTCCTCTTATACCTTGCTTTGAAAATCCATGGTATGTGATGGAATAATATAATTTTAATATGGGTCAGAGAACAATGGGGCTAAACATTTTCAAAGCAGCTAATTCTGCACTGGGACACACTTTCAAAGAAAATAAATAATAGTCTTTTTCAGAATAATTTTCCTGCATTTCAGGAGAAAGTTGCTTGACATTTCTTTTGCTCAAGCACAAGAGAACCCGCCCACACACATACTGTACACTTAACTATTAGAATTGGTGGGAGAGTTCTGAAAAAGAATAATCTTAACCATTTGTATTAACCCTGTTTTAACAGACAATCTACTATTGAACACAAAACACAAAAACGGAAGCACCAAATGGAAGGAAATGTCTACTTCCTAAAGAAAACCGAAATTGTTGGAGCTATAGGTTTGGAGAGAGTTCAATCAATCTGATTCTAAATCTGACCTGAAACTCTGATTTTAAGAGTTAACTCACACAGCTTCTAAGGAAAGATTCAAGAACATAATTCAATGCAAAATCTTTTTTTTTTTCAAATTGTTTCAAATAATCACAATAATTCAGTTTGGAAACCTGAATCAGTTTGAAGGTCCAGATCAGATGATATATTTTTTTCCAAACGGCCTTGAAAGTCCAGACTGAATCCATTTAATTTCCCAGATCAGTTTCAAAACTCCAGGATTTTTGGTGGTTCACATACTCTGAATACTTTGTGCCAAGTTATGTTTCCAATGTCACACACACTGCATCGTGCTAAAGATATTTTCTATCATGGGTCTTCTATATTAGAAGCAATATTCCTTCAGGAGGCTGACAATGGATTTTTCCCCAAATAATATAGGAATATTTGAGGATTTCAAGCGAAAATCAGCATATGGAGCTGGGGTGGAGCAGTGATTGGAATGTATATTGCAGGCTAATTCTGCTCACTGCCAGCAGTTCGATTCTCACTGGCGCAAGGTTGACTCAGCCTTCCATCCTTCCGAAGTCAGTAAAATGAGGACCCAGATTGTTGGGGACACTAGGCTGACTCTGTAAGCTACTTAGAGAGTATGGAAAGCACTATGAAGCAGTATATAAGTCTAATTGCTATTGCCCTTCCTTCCTTCCTTCCTTCCTTCCTTCCCAGTGCTTAGAATGCAGTATTGCAGGCTAACTCTGCCCATTGCCAGCAGTTCGATCCTGACCGGCTCAAGGTTGACTCAGCTGTCCATCCTTCCAAAGTCAGTAAAATGAGGACCCAGATTGTTGGGGGTAATATGCTGACTCTGTAAACCGCTTACAGAGGGCTGTAAAGCACTATATGAAGTGGTATATAAGTCTAAGTGCTATTGCTATGTGCCAGTCTCGCCATTGTACAGGTAGTCCTCAACTTATAACCATTAGAAGTTACATCCGCGCTGAAAAAAAGTAGCTTACAGCTGGTGCTCACACTTGCAACCGTTCTAGCATCCCCCTGGTCACATGATCAAAATGTGGGCACTTGGCATGTATTTAAACTGGTTGCAAAATCCAGAATGCCATATGACCAGATGCAACAGCATCCCATTGTTTATTGCAAGGGGAATAAATTTATGTTGGATGAAATCCATAAAGGTCTGTGCTGATGTTTCTGTATCACAGTTGTAGCTACCAGCATCAGCAGTAAGTATCTTCCAATCTTCCATTACTTTTTTCATTCACAGACGGATGGTGGGCTGTTATTTTTAACAGTTTGAAAGCAATTTCTTGTCACCCTTGGGGAATCACTTAATAAAGTTCCTAAGTTTACTCAGCTATTTCGGCCGATAAACGTGTTTAATTCTTAGCAACTTACATGTACTTGCACATTGTAACTGTTTCTAAGCATCATTTCTTAGCCATCATTTGACTGGCTGAGAAAAAAAATCTAGCCACTAAATAATAGCAGTAATAATACTAACAATAATTGGAGCATTACCCGAACACCATAGGTATTGACAAATTCACCATCAATCAATTGCAAAAGGCAGCTTTTCTTGGAAGAGCTTACATCCTGTGACGATACCTGTAACACTATCAACATCTGTCTATCTTCCCAGGTCCTTAGGAAGGACTAGATAGGTGGATTAAAAATGCCAAACACAGTCTGAACATCAGTCTGACTGTGTGACAAACCACAGTGATATTACTTCTGACGATAGCAATAGCACTTAGACTTATATATCGCTCCACAGTGCTTTTACAGCCCTCTCTAAGCGGTTTACAGAGTCAGCCTTTTGCCCTCCCCCAACAATCTGGGTCTTCATTTTACCGACCTTGGAAGGATGGAAGGCTGAGTCAACCTTGAGCCAGTAAGAGTCGAATTGCCGAACTGCAGGCAGCCGGCAGTCAGCAGATGTAGCCTGCAGTACTGCATTCTAACCACTGCGCCAGCTGCCGAGGTACGTCTATAACTTTATATTATAAAATAGATGTCAGCAAACCTAACCGACTAACTACTTCTAAACTCTAACATAAACGATGTAAATAAATAAATAAGGGTTCTTTCGACGAATCCTTATTAAGACTTGTTTAGTCTCTAGTCTCAGTGCACTGGCACTCCTGTACCGTTCCCACCCTTCACCCTCTTGGGCATGCAAGGTGCTTATTTCAGCACCGTTGCAACTTCAAATAGTCACTAAATGAACGCTAAATAAATGGTCACAAAGTGAAGACTACCTATATGCTTAAGCCGCTAAGCCTAGCAGAAACTTTGACATGGAGCTAAGTACAGGTAGTCCTCAGACTTACAACAGTTCATTTGGTGACCATTTGCACTGAACAGAACTGGAAAAAATGGCCATTTTTCAGACTTACAACCATTGCAGAACCCCCCATGGTCACCCTGATCAAAATTCAGCCACTGGGCAACAGACTCATATTTATGGCGGATGCAGTGTCTGGGGATCACGTGATCCCTCTTTTGAGATCTTCTGACAAGCAAAGTCAATGGGATTTGCTTAACCACCCTGTTACTGACTTATAACTGCACGATTCATTTAACAACGGTAGCAAGAAAGCTGGTCAAATAGGGCAAAACTCACTTAACAAAGGTCTCGCTTAGCAATGGAAATTTTGGGCTCAGCTGTGGTTGTAAGCCGAGGACGACCTGCAAAGAGGGAATGGGAAACGCCATCAGAACTGCAGAATGGATGAATGAGGCCTGGGTGATTTTCCCATGTTCAGGCGCGTTTCTTTTCATCAATGGTTTGTGTACCCCTATTGGCATCCTTGTAGAAAACCATTGGAGGAATTAAAGCCACTGATTTGGCAATAGGCTTTATTGGATACAGCGAGACTGAGTTCTTAGTCAAGCTGCATTAGACCTGGGTATCAGAGATAAATTTATTTCTTTGCAACCAAAGAAAATGAAAAGTCACGGCTGAGCAGAGACAGTCAAGCAGCTCCAATCTCTCAAGAATATAGGATCAAGAAATCAGGCTTGCAGTGGAAAAGGCACCTGTCAGAAAAAAACTCTCTTTCTTCCTTGACATCAGTTTAATATGGCTGACATCTTTCTCCCTCACCGGCATATGCCGGCCTGCTTAACCACACAGCGAGTCTGAGCACACGTCGTGCCTACGTTTTTCGCCTCTGCGATATTTTCCTTTCCAATCGTTCTTTTGTGCAGTGTAAATAGCTGCTCGTCACGGCGAGAGGGAGGGCATCAGAAACCCAGCTGCAATTGTCATCTCCTTCCAGTCAACATGGTTGCCGAGGTTGTGGACAGACATGGCGAAGATACCTTGAAGCTGGAGAGAATAATAATCACCAAATTGTCAAAATTTCTTGCTTTGCAAGGTAAAAAGATCCTGGTTTCAAGGTAGATTTCTTCTGTGGGAGATGACCAGGCTGAGCCCGAGGGAAAGGTCAAGCGCATCATCAGTCATGAGTCCCTCCATGCCCACAAGAGATCTAAGTCCAGCCCCACTTGAATTCTACCTCCAATTTGCTTTGACCATTAGTAGTTCAGATTCTCAAAGAGAGCTTTGCATGCAATTAACTTGTATTCATTGGGACCACCTTGACTCCTGATTTCCTGTGCTTGACATCTTCCATTTAAAATTGGGGACTGGGCAAGAGAGGGTGATGAGTCCGTGTCAATTTACATTAGCCCTGTAAAGTAGTCCAGACAAAAGGAACATCTAGGAATAATTTTTCGGAAATGCCCAGCCAGACAGGGAGGAGAGATCAAGTGGGGAATGATCCTTGAGTAATTTTTCAGGCACAAGGGATCCAGAACTGACACATATACACTCCAAGCTCCATAGAGCCTTATCTATTTGTTCCTAAAAACATGGTGAACTAAAAATTAGGAACCATTTTGAACCAGATTTAACAATGGCACATTCTTTCCCCTTTCTTCCTGTTCTCCCAGCTCCTCCCCCCCTTTTCCCTGTCTAGATTTTCTTTCATGGGAAGTCAAGTTCAGATAGGAAAGATGCCAGGTATTAAAAGAGAGAAGCTATGTCTTGTAGTTTTTGTATCTCTGGTCAAACCAGGTAAGGATGTAAGGATGGAATGGCTGCAACATTATTTCATTGACTGCCAGAGGGAGAGTATCTGTAAACAAACTGGACCTCATAAGCATTACATTCACACACAAACACAAACACACACATACACACACAACCTGCTACACACATGTACAGAGTTAGGACATATAAATCACTACTTTAAAAAAACTGTTCTGCTTTTTGCATGCATTTGACAAAGAATACGTTTGTCAGACCCAAACTTGGTCCATCAAGAAAGAAACACCGGTTCTGTGGAGAAAGGTTTTTCCGTAGACTGGAGAATGTGTGGTTTTGTGTGCTGCCTGCATCCCACAGATGGGGCTTTGTTTGTTTGTGTGGACTGGTTGCTGGCATGCTGCGGCCCGGTACTGGTCCACGGACCGGGGGGTTGGGGACCCTTGTTCTAGTCCATTTGTAGCTAAAAGGTTACTTTTACTAAAAGCCAAGTGCTTAGAGTAATGCAAAAGCCAGAATTAAAGTTTGAAAATGAAAATCCCTAGCTTAAATTTCTCCTTCCAAAGCCACCCCTCCCTTGTTATCTCCCCATTGTCCAGTCACATTTAGAGTAGATGTTTTGGTAGTGGTCCCTGTCATGGTTGGTCCATTCCCAGGACCACTCCCCTTCCCCATGACATATGGCAGACTGGGATCTAAGTGAGGCATAGAAGGATGGCAGCTTTGACACAGGGAGGCCACTGAAAAAGTCTTTCCATTATACATATTCTACCTCCACCCACATTTTACCTATCCACACAAGAGTGAGGAATAAACCTGCCTTCTTTAGTAGAGATTTGGATTTTGTAGAGATTATGGATCCATTTTGTTCTAATGATATTATGGCACCTAGGTCTCCTTTCCATTTCTCCTTTGAGTGAGTCAGTCAAATAAAGACAAAATCAATTCCACAGTCCCAGTAAAAATGCCAAGAATTGTCCTTTGAAAAAAGAAGATGACTATTGATGAAGGCACCTTTTAGTTGTGACCTACCTGCCAATGGGCAATTTTTGCTCTGAGAAGATGCGACACGTAATCCATATCCAACAAACTTCTGCCAGTCAAAATACTTGCTAATGATTAGATGGGATACGGCCTCCAGAAAATACCCTGCTTTTGACAGACAGCTTCAAACGTGGGGTATAAACCACAAAAAGTTTCATCTGCATCTGACACACAGCAGGAACTGTCCTTTCACAAACCTGTGAAGATTTTCTCTTTATTCACACGACAGCACAAAGTCCCTTAATAGAAGGAAACATCCACCCAAAATTTTGACCAGCAATAAGCTTCAGGCATTATTCTATCTTATGAAGGCAAGCTTTTACAGCAATGTGCCTATTCCTATACAATAAAAGGGAAACAGAGCTAGGACTGCTGCCAAAAATAAACTAGGGAGAGATAACGTCATGTAGGGTTTTCTTAGTTCTCATCTTGTACTTGGTCCACATTTGTTTCAAATGCTTGTTTAAATAAATGAAGAAACATCTCTGTGCATCTTTTGCACTTTAATTAGATAGATTTATAGCTAGATGGATAGATGAGAGAGAGAGAGAGAGAGAGAGAGAGAGAGAGAGAGAGAGAGAGAGAGAGAGAGAGAGAGAGAGAGAG
>NW_015387087.1:371597-377332 GCF_001527695.2 Protobothrops mucrosquamatus
GGGAAGAGAGGAGTTTACATTATCCTAAACCTAAGTATTAATATTTCAAATGTCTGCAGCTTAAACAATTATATTTGTAGAACAATAACATTTAATCCATGGAGTGAATTGATGACAAATTATTATTGATTAAACGGGAGCGTGAACAGTTAAATAAGGCTAGCCACAGGATAGGGTCCCAAAAAATCAAAATGGCAGTGCTACTAGTGGTGACAAAGTTTCATTCATTTCTTATGTGCCTCTCACACACATGGCACAGAAATAAAAGAAGAAGAAGAAGCTTTGACGCCACAACCTTGATTATTTTTTTTCTACTTCACTCTGCAAATACCCCTGAAATAGGTTTTAAAAGATGGTTTTTTGCTGAACGTAAAAGGAGTGGCATCATGGTTGACTTTACTGGCCAAGAACCAGGGACCAGGGACCAACTCCTCCTCTAGGGAATATTAGCATTTAGAAACTCTAATCCCTAGCCGCCTCTGGCTGTTCATCTGTCCTCAGGAGGCAGGCAAGCGGGGACAAAACACCATTAAAGAGGTCCAACATCCTTGCCATCTGGTCCTTTTAAGTGAGAGAGATCAAATAAACAGAGAAGGGGGCAGGGTGTGGATAAACGAGAGCCTGCTGAGGTTATCTTGGTTGAGGACTCCAGAAAACTTGGACTGAAACTAGCAAGGGGGCAAAGCTATCTTAGAAAAGGCACTCTGGCGTAATGGTAATTACATTTTCATGGGCTGTTCATTTCATTTGGATGTTAAAGACGTTTTTAAAATGTCCTTTTGAAACCTGCAAGCTGCCTTAACTCTTTATCTCAGTAGCAAGGCAGGATGGGAAGCCAAAAAAAATGCAGATAGTTCTCGACTTAACAACCATTTGTTTAGTGACCGTTTGAAGAATAATGATGATGATGATGATGATGATGATGATGATGATGATGATGATGATGATGATGATGATGATGATGATGATGATGATGATGATGATATCTGTAATACCATCAAACATCCACATTTGCCTATCCCAGGTCCTTGGTAAGGACTTGATAGGAAGACACAAATGCCAAATCCAGTCTGAACATCTGGCTGACTGTGCAATGATCAATAATAATAATAATAATAGAGTTGGAAGGGACCTTGGAGGTCTTCTAGTCCAACCCCCTGCTCAGGCAGGAAACCCTATACCATTTCAGACAAATGGCTGTCCAGTCTCCTCTTAAAAACTTCCAGTGTTGGAGCATTCACCACTTCTGGAGGCAGGTTGTTCCATTGGTTAATTGTTCTGTCAGGAAATTTCTCCTTAGTTCTAGGTTGCTTCTCTCTTTGATGAGTTTCCATCCGTTGCTTCTTGTCCTGCCTTCAGGTGCTTTGGAGAATAGCTTGACTCCCTCATCTTTGTGGCAGCCCCTGAGATATTGGAACATTGCTATCATGTCCCCCCTCGTCCTTCTCTTCATTAGACTAGACATTCCCAATTCCAGCAACCGTTCTTCATATGTTTTAGCCTCCAGTCCCCTAATCGTCTTTGTTGCTCTTCTCTGCACTCTTTTTAGAATTACAACCGCACTGAAAAAAGTGATTCGTGACAGGTTTAAGCAACTTCCTGACTGTTGCAGCATCCCCAGGGTCACGTGATCAAAATTCAAGTGCTTGGCAATTGATCTGTATTTATGACAGATGCCCATTTCCAGGGTCATGCAATCACCATTTGTAGTCTTCCCAGCTGACTTCTGACAAGCACGACATCAATGGGGAAAGCCAGACTCACTTAACAACCATGAGGTTCACTTAACAACTGTGGCCAAAAAAGGTCGTAAATGGGGGCACAACTCATTTAACAGCTGTATTGCTTAGCCACAGAAATTTGGAGCTCCATTGTGGTTGTAAGTTGAGGGCTACTTATCAATAAGAGAAGAGGTGATGGGAGATGCATAAAAAAANACGGCTCCATGCAGATATTGAAATATAATATTTTATCTACAGTCGTTTGGATTGGCTGATTGATGAAGATTTGAGATTGTATTTGCTACATTTATTTATTTATTCCCAAGAAAGCTGCTTAGGAATAATTCTGAACAAATCAGAGATCAGAGTCACGTGACCGTGAGGACATGGCAAGGGTGGGAAGTGGGAGAACCCGTTGCAAGGTGCTTATTTCAGCACCGTTGCAACTTCGAATAGTCACTAAATGAACGCTAAATAAATGGTCACAAAGTGAAGACTACCTATATGCTTAAGCCGCTAAGCCTAGCAGAAACTTTGACATGGAACTAAGTACAGGTAGTCCTCAGACTTACAACAGTTCATTTGGTGACCATTTGCACTGAACAGAACTGGAAAAAAAATGGCCATTTTTCAGACTTACAACCATTGCAGAACCCCCCCATGGTCACCCTGATCAAAATTCAGCCACTGGGCAACAGACTCATATTTATGGCGGATGCAGTGTCCGGGGATCACGTGATCCCTCTTTTGAGATCTTCTGACAAGCAAAGTCAATGGGATTTGCTTAACCACCCTGTTACTGACTTATAACTGCACGATTCATTTAACAACGGTAGCAAGAAAGCTGGCCAAATAGGGCAAAACTCACTTAACAAAGGTCTCGCTTAGCAATGGAAATTTTGGGCTCAGCTGTGGTTGTAAGCCGAGGACGACCTGCAAAGAGGGAATGGGAAACGCCATCAGAACTGCAGAATGGATGAATGAGGCCTGGGTGATTTTCCCGTGTTCAGGCGCGTTTCTTTTCATCAATGGTTTGTGTACCCCTATTGGCATCCTTGTAGAAAACCATTGGAGGAATTAAAGCCACTGATTTGGCAATAGGCTTTATTGGATACAGCGAGACTGAGTTCTTAGTCAAGCTGCATTAGACCTGGGTATCAGAGATAAATTTATTTCTTTGCAACCAAAGAAAATGAAAAGTCACGGCTGAGCAGAGACAGTCAAGCAGCTCCAATCTCTCAAGAATATAGGATCAAGAAATCAGGCTTGCAGTGGAAAAGGCACCTGTCAGAAAAAAAAACTCTCTTTCTTCCTTGACATCAGTTTAATATGGCTGACATCTTTCTCCCTCACCGGCATATGCCAGCCTGCTTAACCACACAGCGAGTCTGAGCACACGTCATGCCTACGTTTTTCGCCTCCACGATATTTTCCTTTCCAATCGTTCTTTTGTGCAGTGTAAATAGCTGCTCGTCGCAGCGAGAGGGAGGGCATCAGAAACCCAGCTGCAATTGTCATCTCCTTCCAGTCAACATGGTTGCCGAGGTTGTGGACAGACATATGGCGAAGATACCTTGAAGCTGGAGAGAATAATAATCACCAAATTGTCAAAATGATGCATTTCTTGCTTTGCAAGGTGAAAAGATCCTGGTTTCAAGGTAGATTTCTTCTGTGGGAGATGACCAGGCTGAGCCCGAGGGAAAGGTCAAGTGCATCATCAGTCTTGAGTCCCTCCATGCCCACAAGAGATTTAAGTCCAGCCCCCCTTGAATTCTACCTCCAATTTGCTTTGACCATTAGTAGTTCAGATTTTCAAAGAGAGCTTTGCATGCAATTAACCTGTATTCATTGGGACCACCTTGACTCCTGATTTCCTGTGCTTGGCATCTTCCATTTAAAATTGGGGACTGGGCAAGAGATGGTGATGAGTCCGTGTCAATTTACATTAGCCCTGTAAAGTAGTCCAGACAAAAGGAACATCTAGGAATAATTTTTCGGAAATGCCCACCCAGACAGGGAGGAGAGATCAAGTGGGGAATTATCCTCGAGTCATTGTTCAGGCGCAAGGGATCCAGAACTGACACATATACACTCCAAGCTCCATAGAGCCTTATCAATTTGTTCCTAAAAACATGGTGAACTAAAAATTAGGAACCATTTTGAACCAGATTTAACAATGGCACATTCTTTCCCCTTTCTTCCTGTTCTCCCAGCTCCTCCCCCCCTTTTCCCTGTCTAGATTTTCTTTCATGGGAAGTCAAGTTCAGATAGGAAAGATGCCAGGTATTAAAAGAGAGAAGCTATGTCTTGTAGTTTTTGTATCTCTGGTCAAACCAGGTAAGGATGTAAGGATGGAATGGCTGCAACATTATTTCATTGACTGCCAGAGGGAGAGTATCTGTAAACAAACTGGACCTCATAGGCATTACATTCACACACAAACACAAACACACACATACACACACAACCTGCTACACACATGTACAGAGTTAGGACATATAAATCACTACTAAAAAAAACTGTTCTGCTTTTTGCGTGCACTTGACAAAGGATACGTTTGTCAGGCCCAAACCTGATCCATCAAGAAAGAAACACCTGTTCTGTGAAGAAATGTTTTTCTGCGGACAGAAGAATGTGTGGTTTTGTGTGCTGCCTGCATCCCACGGATGGGGCTTTGCTTGTTTGTGTGGATTGGTTGCTGGCATGCTGCGGCCCGGTACTGGTCCACGGACCAGGGGTTGGGGACCCTTGTTCCAGTCCATTTGTAGCTAAAAGGTTACTTTTACTAAAAGCCAAGTGCTTACAGTAATGCAAAAGCCAGAATTAAAGTTTGAAAATGAAAATCCCTAGCTTAAACTTCTCCTTCCAAAGCCACCCCTCCCTTGTTATCTCCCCATTGTCCAGTCACATTTAGAGTAGATGTTTTGGTAGTGGTCCCTGTCATGGTTGGTCCATTCCCAGGACCACTCCCCTTCCCCATGACATATGGCAGACTGGCATCTAAGTGAGGCATAGAAGGATGGCAGTTTTGACACAGGGAGGCCACTGAAAAAGTCTTTCCATTATACATATTCTACCTCCACATTTTACCTATCCACACAAGAGTGAGGAATAAACCTGCCTTCTTTAGTAGAGATTTGGATTTTGTAGAGATTATGGATCCATTTTGTTCTAATGATATTATGGTACCCAGGTCTCCTTTCCATTTCTTCTTTGAGTGAGTCAGTCAAATAAAGACAAAATCAATTCCACAGTCCCAGTAAAAATGCCAAGAATTGTCCTTTGAAAAAAGAAGATGACTATTGATGAAGGCACCTTTTAGTTGTGACCTACCTGCCAATGGGCAATTTTTGCTCTGAGAAGATGCGACACGTAATCCATATCCAACAAACTTCTGCCAGTCAAAATACTTGCTAATGATTAGATGGGATACGGCCTCCAGAAAATACCCTGCTTTTGACAGACAGCTTCAAACGTGGGGTATAAACCACAAAAGGTTTCATCTGCATCTGACACACAGCAGGAACTGTCCTTTCACAAACCTGTGAAGATTTTCTCTTTATTCACACGACAGCACAAAGTCCCTTAATAGAAGGAAACATCCACCCAAAATTTTGACCAGCAATAAGCTTCAGGCATTATTCTATCTTATGAAGGCAAGCCTTTACAGCAATGTGCCTATTCCTATACAATAAAAAGGAAACAGAGCTAGGACTGCTGCCAAAAATAAACTAGGGAGAGATAACGTCATGTAGGGTTTTCTTAGTTCTCATCTTGTACTTGGTCCACATTTGTTTCAAATGCTTGTTTAAATAAATGAAGAAACATCTCTGTGCATCTTTTGCACTTTAATTAGATAGATTTATAGCTAGATGGATAGATATGAGAGAGGGGGGGGGGAGGCAGGCAGGCAGGCAGGCAGATAGATGATAGATAGATAGATAGATAGATAGATAGATAGATAGATAGATAGATAGATAGATAGATAGATAGATAGATAGATAGATAGATAGA
>NW_015387087.1:378524-387349 GCF_001527695.2 Protobothrops mucrosquamatus
GGGAAGAGAGGAGTTTACATTATCCTAAACCTAAGTATTAATATTTCAAATGTCTGCAGCTTAAACAATTATATTTGTAGAACAATAATATTTAATCCATGGAGTGAACTGATGACAAATTATTATTGATTAAACGGGAGTGTGAACAGTTAAACAAGGCTAGCCACAGGATAGGGTCCCAAAAAATCAAAATGGCAGTGCTACTAGTGGTGACAAAGTTTCATTCATTTCTTATGTGCCTCTCACACACATGGCGCAGAAATAAAAGAAGAAGAAGAAGCTTTGACGCCACAACCTTGATTATTTTTTTTCTACTTCACTCTGCAAATACCCCTGAAATAGGTTTTAAAAGATGGTTTTTTGCTGAACGTAAAAGGAGTGGCATCATGGTTGACTTTACTGGCCAAGAACCAGGGACCAGGGACCAACTCCTCCTCTAGGGAATATTAGCATTTAGAAACTCTAATCCCTAGCCGCCTCTGGCTGTTCATCTGTCCTCAGGAGGCAGGCAAGCGGGGACAAAACAACATTAAAGAGGTCCAACATCCTTGCCATCTGGTCCTTTTAAGTGAGAGAGATCAAATAAACAGAGAAGGGGGCAGGGTGTGGATAAACGAGAGCCTGCTGAGGTTATCTTGGTTGAGGACTCCAGAAAACTTGGACTGAAACTAGCAAGGGGGCAAAGCTATCTTAGAAAAGGCACTCTGGCGTAATGGTAATTACATTTTCATGGGCTGTTCATTTCATTTGGATGTTAAAGACGTTTTTAAAATGTCCTTTTGAAACCTGCAAGCTGCCTTAACTCTTTATCTCAGTAGCAAGGCAGGATGGGAAGCCAAAAAAAATGCAGATAGTTCTCGACTTAACAACCATTTGTTTAGTGACCGTTTGAAGAATGATGATGATGATGATGATATGATGATGATGATGATGATGATGATGATGATGATATCTGTAATACCATCAAACATCCACATTTGCCTATCCCAGGTCCTTGGTAAGGACTTGATAGGAAGACACAAATGCCAAATCCAGTCTGAACATCTGGCTGACTGTGCAATGATCAATAATAATAATAATAATAGAGTTGGAAGGGACCTTGGAGGTCTTCTAGTCCAACCCCCTGCTCAGGCAGGAAACCCTATACCATTTCATACAAATGGCTGTCCAGTCTCCTCTTAAAAACTTCCAGTGTTGGAGCATTCACCACTTCTGGAGGCAGGTTGTTCCATTGGTTAATTGTTCTGTCAGGAAATTTCTCCTTAGTTCTAGGTTGCTTCTCTCTTTGATGAGTTTCCATCCGTTGCTTCTTGTCCTGCCTTCAGGTGCTTTGGAGAATAGCTTGACTCCCTCATCTTTGGGGCAGCTCCTGAGAGATTGGAACACGGCTATCATGTCACCCCTCGTCCTTCTCTTCATTAGACTAGACATTCCCAATTCCAGCAACCGTTCTTCATATGTTTTAGCCTCCAGTCCCCTAATCGTCTTTGTTGCTCTTCTCTGCACTCTTTTTAGAATTACAACCGCACTGAAAAAAGTGATTCGTGACAGGTTTAAGCAACTTCCTGACTGTTGCAGCATCCCCAGGGTCACGTGATCAAAATTCAAGCGCTTGGCAATTGATCTGTATTTATGACAGATGCCCATTTCCAGGGTCATCCAATCTCCATTTGTAGTCTTCCCAGCTGACTTCTGACAAGCATGACATCAATGGGGAAAGCCAGACTCACTTAACAACCATGAGGTTCACTTAACAACTGTGGCCAAAAAAGGTCGTAAATGGGGGCACAACTCATTTAACAGCTGTATTGCTTAGCCACAGAAATTTGGAGCTCCATTGTGGTTGTAAGTTGAGGGCTACTTATCAATAAGAGAAGAGGTGATGGGAGATGCATAAAAAAATAATCTAGATAGTATAACGCTTAAGGGTGCTGCTCCAGAGGGATCTGGTTTGAATCCCACCTCATTTATGGAGCTCCTTGATTGACTTGGGATGCTCAATCTCTTTCAAGCCAGCTTATTTTACAAGGTTATTTTGGCAAGATAAAATTATGCCTCGTATGCCACCTTGAGTTACTGGAAGAAAAGCAAAAATAAACCTGTGCTAATTGTTGAAAGCCAACTTAGTGCTCTCTGAGTGTGGTGGTTTTCTTGCAGACATTTCATTAGCCAACTAGGTAACATCATCAGTGCTGGAAGAGTTTACTCTCATAGCCTAACTGGACCATGAAACATATGCAAGAAAACCACAAGCTCAGAGAGTTTTAGAAGGTTAGACTGCAGCTTTGGAGATTCAGGCTGCACATTTCCTTAGCTGAAAATCAAAATATCCGTGAGTTCCTTGGTGCTCTCTTGAGCTTGGCTGTTTTCTTGTAGATGTTTCATTACCCAACTGCACTGATGACGTTACCTAGTTGGGTAACGAAACATCTGCAGGGAAACAACCACGCTCGGAGAGCACCAAGGACCCCACAGTTCAACCCTGAGCTACGAATATTCTCTTCTTCTGCCAAGCTAATGTCATAAGACCTGGAACCACCTTCCGGGCAAAATCTCACAAGTCTTTCATCCAGTGGAAAGAACAAAGCCTTTCTGAAGGACCAAGTATGGCGCAAGAAGTTCCACGCCCAACCCACAACCTCTTCCTCACTCAAGGAAGAGGTTGTCAGCATTTGGATATTACATAAACATTCAAGGGTGGGACCAAACCCATCCTGGCAGTTAAATGTACCCATCTGTCTATCATCTGCCAATTCAGTGGGGAAATTAGCAAGAGATACGGAGCTGCTAATAAGGCAAAGTGTCAAGAAGAGGCATTAATGTAAGTGTTGGCATGACAAGAAAAATACGTTACCGTGCGTAAAACTAATAGCATCTCTTTCCCGGCTCATTCATTTCCTTCTGCTGAGTTCCTTAAGGTAAAGTGAAATCTTGCAAAGCATTCAGCAGTAGACATCTACAAATGTATGCAAATGTTAGCATCTGTGCATAATGACGTTTTCCACCTGTCTGAAGATAACTTGAGATTTTTTTTTTCTCCTCCTGCAATCTCTTTCCTCAAAATGCTGTTTGGGCACAACTTTGCTCTAGTTTGATGAAATCAAGAGGAGAATAGAATAGAACAGAACAGAACAGAACAGAACAGAACAGAACAGAATAGAATAGAATAGAATAGAATAGAATAGAATAGAATAGAATAATAGAGTAGAGTAGAGTAGAGTAGAGTAGAGTAGAGTAGAGTAGAGTAGAGTAGAGTAGAGTAGAATAGAGTAGAATAGAATAGAATAGAATAGAATAGAATAGAATAGAATAGAATAGAATAGACAGGTGGATGTCCAATCTCTTCTTAAAAACCTTCAGTGATGAAACACCCACAACGTCTAGTGATAAGCTGTTCCACTGGTTGATTGTCCTCACTGTCAGGAAGTTTCTCCTTAGTTCCAGGTTGCTTCTCTCTTTGATCAGTTTCCAACATTTTGCATAATGTGTCCCAAATATCATCACTGAAGTCTGGTCACTTTTCTGTCGAGTCAGAAGGCAGATTGATTGGTTCTCTGATGAGTTTGTTTCCTTCATTCTTCACGGTATTCTCCGGAGCCTTCTTTTATTATGGATTGCTTTATGACTTGCTTACAAAATGAGGTTCAGCTGCAGGCCTGGCGAGAACGAGTGGCAATCCTTTTCTGCTTTATTACAAGGCAGAAATGAAGGATGCTAAAAAAAAGGGGGGGGGAAAGGACCCTCATCCAAATACTTGCTCGGATTCATAAGGCCATTTCCCTCAACATTCTTCAGAGAAGGAGTGAAGAAAGAAACGCCAAAGGAAAGAGAGAACTAGGAAAACATAGCAAGGCTGGGATTTTCATACCATCGTGTGGCTAAGATCTGTTGCTGTGTATAGCAATAGCAAGAGCACTTAGACTTATATACTGCTTTTACAGCCTTCTCTGAGCGGTTTACAGGGTCAGCGTATTTGGCCCCCCAACAATCTGGGTCCTCATTTTACCGACCTTGGAAGGATGAAAGGCTGAGTCAAGCTTGAGCCTGTCAGGATCAAACTGCTGGCAGTTGGCAGAGTTAGCTTGCAATACTGCCTCCTAACCACTACGCCACCACATCATCTAAACTGCATAAGATAGTGCACAGGTCAGCAACCCGCGACTCCGGAGCCGCATGTGGCTCTTTGAGCCTTCTCCTGCGGCTCCCAGCCTCCTCCGTCATTTGCATAGAAAAAGAAAGAGAGAGAGAGAGAGGCACTTGCGCTTCCCTTCTCTCTCTGTGTGTATGTGTGTGTAAAAAAGAGAGTGGTCTCACGCTATTCTCGGACAAGCTGACAAGCTTATTGAGTGGGGCTCCTGCCTTTGTTGCGTCGAACCAAGAAGCAGGAAGCATCTCTCTCTCTCTCTCTCTCTCTCTCTCTCACACACACACACACACACACACACACACACACACAAACTGAATGGGGGAAGAGGACTGGCAGACCAAGGGCAGGAGAGAGCCAGCCCAGTAAGAATGTGTGTTAGCTTGTCGGAGAACAACGTGAAACCATCTTGCCAGGTGAGCAGATCGGAGAGAGGGAGAGAGAGGGGAAGTGACAGAGAGGGAGGGAGACAAAGAGAGGGAGAGCTCATGCACAGCAGCCTCTATTTCTTTTTAATTAAACTCTTCAATCAAGATCCCCCCCCTTTGTGCGTGCATGCGCGTGCGCACGTTTTGCGGCTCCCAGTGTTTTCTTTTCTCTGGGAAACAGGTCCAAGTGGCTCTTCGAGTGTTTAAGGTTGCCGACCCCTGGGATAGTGCAAAGAAAAGCAGCCTCCTGAGCTCCTTTCCTTCCATTAGAGCAGGGGTGTCAAACTGCTGGCCCGTGGGCCAGATGTGTCACGCAGAACCTATGCCCACCCCAGCTCTGGCAAGCGGGGAAAAGTCACAATACGTTGTGACACATCACGTGACATGGTAAGTTTGACACCCCTGCATTAGAGTCCTCAATTCTGTAAAGGAAAGATGGAAAAGAGAACACTGAGCCACACAGGGCAGGTAGCAGAGCCCTTGGTAATGGATGGATGGATCTGCTCCAGCATGGCAGATCTATCCTTCCATAACACGTCTGTATTCAAAACAACAGAAATGTCCATTTTATGAAAATGCAATTATTGTGTCCTGAAGCAATGGTGCTTCAAAATCTCAATGGGGAAATTCAAAGCAGGAGGTCCTAGTCATAGCCAGAATGAAGAACATGGAAAGGCTCTAGTTCAGACATGTCAAACACAAGGCCTGGGGGGGGGGATGCAGCCCGCAAAGTGGTTTCATGTGGCCCGCGAAGCCATCCTGGAAACAGTGAGGGAATAGCCCCCGCTGCCTTGGCCCTGGCCCAGGCCATCTGGGAGCCAATGTACAATTTTGTGGTGGCCATCTTGGCACTTGCCCCGGTGGACCATGCCTTGGCACTTGCCCCGGTCCCATCCCCTTCTGCCAGAGACCCTCAGATCTGTCCCACTCCTACCCAGGCCCCCACATGCACCCTTGATGCAAATGATGTAGAACTGGCCACACCCATCCAGTAGGCCACACCCACTCCATCCATGCCCACCCAGTAGGTTGCACACCCACTCTGGCCACACCCACCCACCCCCAGGGCAACCACAATGCTGATGCAGCCCTCAGTGAAATTGAGTTTGACACCCCTGCTCTAGTTGGCATTTAGATCGGTGATGGGTCCTTCTGATATATGTGATGGACTGACCCTACCATTGGACAGAATCAGCAGAAGATGGTGAGAAGGGAGAGCAAAATATGGAAGGAAAGATCTTCCCTATGCTTCTGAAAACTTGCCTTCAGGTATAAAGGAGAATACTGGTTAAAATACACACACACACACACACACACTTGACCATCAAATTAGCTTTAAGACATGAGAGAAGCCTGGGTTCCATTTTGTTATCATCCCAAGCAGCAAGGCATCATGGGATGGCTCTGATAATCCCAGTCAGTAACAGGCTTGAAATCACAATTCACAGGTAATACAGACCCACTACTACACAAGAGCCCTCCATGACCTTCAAAGGCTGGAGACATCTCTTGTATAACCAGTAGGCAAGTTCCTTAAAAATAGATTTAATTTTGCTCTTCCAAATGCTGTCTCAGGCTGGATCAACATTAATTTTCTGGAAATGCAGCCACTTCTCTCTGAAAACAAACTAGTGATGTTTCTTATCTCCCCGGAACTCCTTTGAAGTCAAAAGGAATTGGAAGTTTGGATGCTCCAGGACCCAACAGGTTAGAGTTGCCCTTGGTCTTCACATTGCCCTTTTCATTCTTCTCCCCGAGATGGTAACCCCATGTGATATGCATCTTGCCATAACCCAGCCTGAAGGTGACTAGTATATTTTTGTTTCAGAACCAATTTGCATTTCGATGCCATTTAGGAAATATTTTTAGCCCAGACATGTTTATCATTTGACCTTGCGTGCAACCTAGCTGTCTGCTTCCCACACATCACAATCCAGAGGCAGCAAAAAGCAAGGCGCCCAAAAATAAGCGGTAATAATAATAAAGGGGAGGAAAAAAAGAGCCACAAATAATAAGCGTTCCGTTCCGAAGACAACAGTCAAATCAAACCAATAGGACTCAGTCATTATGAATATGTATTTATGTACACCAGTGGGGATATTCATTACTTGAATGTTTTCTTGGGAATAACAACTCGAAATTCATCACCTGCCCCGGTATGTCATACATATTAACAAAGACAAATTTAAAACTCATTTGAATATTTTTGCAATTTTTTTTTTCTTTTAAGAAGACTTTTGTTTCAGAGATAATGGTTTGTGGGGGGGGGGAGGAAGGGGGAGAGAAGGGCAAAGCACAGCAATGACAGAGGGAATGAAAATTTATTTTTACTCCGAGAGGGTCATTTCAGATTTCAGGAGAAGCCAAGAGATGTCAAAGGAGGGGATGTAAGGGAGAAGGTCACCCAAGATTTGCTCTTGCAGAGAGTCACGATGAAATGTCAACCGAACTCTCAGCACACACACATGCCGGAACACACAGATCGCAGCTCACATTTCAACAGCGGTGGCTCTGCCTTAATGGCGAGCAGGAAAAGGTGAGCAAGAAAGGGCAGCGGTTCAGACACAGCCGATTTTTTGCATTGAACTGTTTGTATCTTTGCAACGAGCCAAATAAAAAAAAAGTAAAATCTGTCTCAGTCTGGAATTGGCTCAGGGCCCTGCTGACTTCAGAGCTGGTGTATTGATAGGGAAGATCTGCATCAAAAGCTGGGGATGATCGTGCTGGTGCAACCATCACCTCACAATTCTGACAACTTCTCTTCCTGAACATGCACCATTGCATCAAAGACACGTCCAGAATTTTTCTTGTTAGGAACACATTGTTTTGCCCTTACCTTCTTCCTCTAAGGTTATTTTCGTTATTTCCCTGTCTAGTCTACCCTTACAGAAATTCCTGGTGATTTCCTAACCCCAGATCCTTAGACTGAAACCTGTACCCATCTGTAAAGCTTACTCTAGGGCTTTAACAACTGGCTGGGTTTGTATAAATTATTAAACTAATAGCTTGTTTAGTTTGTACACATGACTAGGCTTTTTGCCTAAGATATAAACCACATTTATGCACTGTGCCATAAAGCTGTGGCACCGTGTGAGTTCAGACCCTGCTTTGCAACTTAAACAAAGATCAGAAATAACGGTTATAGAACCCAGAAACCCTCCATTTTTTCCCTATTAGTTCTTATTGAAATACATGAAGTTCTTAATGAAATATAGGAAGGGAATTTTGTTTTATAATTTCTCGTAATGGAGAGGAGAATATTGGAGGAATTCTTACTGGTGGAGCACAGAGTTCTTGCACTTATTTTCAGATTTGTTGGAAGCTGGCTGAGATTTTGTGTTTTGTATTCTTTGTGGGCTTCTCTTGAGTTCCAAGGTAACAGACTTTGGGGGGGGCTGCAAAATACACAGCACAATTGATTTTCCAAAAATATCTAGTTAAGAGATTTCAATTTGCCCATGGAAAAGGAAGCTTAGAAGGGATTGGTTTTTAGTCCTGATACTGCATGTCTAAAGTAATGGATGGCCGCAACCAAAAAAGAAATTCAGAACTATATCTAAGATCCTGGATAGACTTCAACAGAGAGATGCAATTTCTGCTCTCAAGCCATTTATAACTCTGAAAGCCAAGAAGCACTCTGAACTTGGCTCAGAAACGAATGAGTAAGGCCCATACAGATTATAATGAATAGATTATTACTTTTAGTCAATTAGTTTATTCCCCCTCCTCAAAGTAGGCTTGACTAGAGAGTCTCTGTTCATTGAGGTTCTGCTCGAAGAGTTCAAGGAAAAAAAATATCACCACTTCACATGGCAGCTGTTTCAATGGTTGACAATTCATACAGCCAGAAAATCCCTCCTGATCCCTGAATCTACTCTCCCAGCAGCCTTCTGAACCCGGGGGATTTACAGGATCATCTTCAAAAGCATACCCAGTTAACTAGCATGGCTGCAGTCTAGATTGTATCTTGGTTAGCACCAACTATGTGATTGACAGTGTTGACAGGTTGTCTCAATCCTACAGCAATTGAGAAAATATCTAGATCACAGCTTTATGGCAAGAACAAACATTCTTCAGGGTACACAAGAACAAAATCGAATTAAAAGATGGAGGAAGGGGACCATCGAGCAAGGAATAACATTAAAGGAGGACATGGCTGAAGGATCTGACCTCCCGCATACAACTTCAAGGACCCTCAATAGGTTGAGGATCAGAGTGCCTAAATGTAAAACCAATATGCTAATAATAATAAT
>NW_015387087.1:387540-414518 GCF_001527695.2 Protobothrops mucrosquamatus
GAAGAAGAAGAAGAAGAAGAAGAAGAAGAAGAAGAAGAAGAAGAAGAAGAAGAAGAAGAAGAAGAAGAAGAAGAAGAAGAAGAAGAAGAAGAAGAAGAATCATCATCATCCCTGGAGACAGCAGAAGAGAAGAGAAAGAACTGGAGAAGATAACAAAATACAAAGACCTACAAATAAAAATAGAACGACTATGGCAAAGGCAAGCAAGGTAGTACCAATAGTCATAGGCGCCTTGGGTGCAATCCCAAAACAACTGGAGCACCACTTGGACACCATCAGCATTGACAAATTCACCATTAGTCGATTGCAAAATTTGGCCTTATTAGGAACAGCTTCCATCTTGCAACGATATCTGTAACACCATCAAACATCCACATCTGCCTATCCCCGGTCCTTAGTAAGGACTCGATAGGTAGACAAAAATGCCAAATCCAGTCTGAACATCTGACTGACTATGCAATGATCAATAACAATAACAATAACAGAGTTGGAAGGGACCTCGGAGGTCTTCTAGTCCAACCCCCTGCTTAGGCAGGAAGCCCTATACCATTTCAGACAAATGGTTGTCCAATATCTTTTTTAAAATTTCCACTGTTGGAGCATTCACAAGTTCTGGAGGGAGGTTAATTGTTCTTACTGTCAGGAAATTTGTCCTTAATTCAAGGTTGCTTCTCTCCTTGATCAGTTTCCATCCATTGCTTCTTGTCCTGCCTTCAGGCGCTTTGGAGAATAGCTTGACTCCCTCTTCTTTGTGGCAACCCTTGAGATATTGGATCCCTGCTATCACATCACCCCTGGTCCTTCTCTTCATTAAACTAGAGAGACAGACTAGGGGTGACATGATAGCAGTCTTAGAGGATAATAACAAGGCACTCTGTGAATATGGAGAGATGCAGAGTCCAGCCCATCTGCTGGTATGTCAGCTACTACCAGAAACATGTACCGATAATGTCTTATTTTGGGCCAACGACAAAGCCAGGAAGATGGCTTCATCTCTTTGAAGTTTGATTAAACACAGATCTAGACAAGATCAAAGTTTGATCTTGACACAGAAGTGGCTCTCTAGAACTTCAGGCAGAGATGATCTGCTAGTAAAAATGCTCATATATAAGCACTAAGGTGGTTCCAACTTAGGATCTTCTTATGCAAAGCATGTGCCCTCTTTTCAACAGTGATCTTCTCCTGTTCTCCTTCCTTTCACCTTTCTTCTCTTTGTGGCTTTTACTAACTTTGAAATATAGGGCATAAATCCCTCAAGGCAGAGGCCTGTTCCTTTGGTTGATGTTGCTCTGCAAAGCACCATGTGTGTACTGATTTATGTGATCTACAAAAATAAAAATAACCGACCGATTCATCGCAGGCCTCTTTTGGAAATGCAGTAAAAACAAAAACCAAAAAAACAACCCTCGCATCTACGCCTTTAAGTGTGCATTGACTAAAGCAGCGAGTGGTGGAGATTTCAATACCATTTCCATTTGCAGCTATTATTCCCTTTAGTCAAACTCTAAATGAGGGAATCAGAAAGACAAGTGTTCATCAAGCGAAGATCATGCTTTGACATTTCTCTAACTGCTTTACCGAATTTGACAACCCTTGGAGGCTCTGCCACAGACGATGGAGCCATATAATAAGTATTGAACAAGGGCGCTAAAACTCACACGGCAGTTTATTTCAATCAATATGTCTCCCTCCCTCGCTGACTTTATCTTTGAATGCCGAAGGGTCTGTTGTTGTGTTCGTCTTGGGCATCTTCTGACGTGAACAGCATTTTATAAATGTTGGCATTTGGCAATGAAGATTCTCTCGGCCCACGCAGACATGCCAGCTAGATGGAGACGGATTCATTTTATTCTTCCACCCAAAACCTATTTTGATCTGGCTGTAGGGTCTAACCTTTCAAGACATTCACCTGTATGGGAGGTGAAAAGCATCCAGGCCCAGCAAATCAATATGGTTCTCCTACCCCAAGACTTGAGAAGAAATAAGTCATCTGATAACTCCCAGAGTGGGTTTCAGATCCCATCAACCCCTCAAGATGTAAATCAGACCAAGACATCAAATCCACATTAAGAGTGAAGCTGCTTTTGTTAAGATTGGCTATACTAACAGAATCTTGCTGATCTGGTCTTGCTGGCCATTTTAGAGAAAAAAAGGACTAGGGGGGGAGATGAAAGCAGTGTTCCAGTATTTGAGGGGCTGCCACAAAGAAGAGGTGGTCAACTTATTTTCCAAAGCACCAGAAGGCAAGACAAGAAACAATGGATGGAAACTAATCAAGGAGAGAAACAACCTGGAATTAAGGAGGAACTTCCTAACAGTGAGAACAATTAACCAGTGGAACAGCTTGCCTTCAGAAGTTGTGGGTGCTCCAACACTGGGAGTTTTTAAGAAGAGATTGGATAACCATTTGTCTGAAATGGTATAGGGTCTCCTGTCTCAGCAGGGGTTGGACTAGAAGACCTCCAAGGTACCTTCCAGCTCGATTCTGATTGTTTGATTGATTATGCTTTGTCTCTATCCTTTCTTATACTCGTATGAATTGGAGGGGTTTCTGTGACATTTACACAGACCTCCTTCAATCTTGCTTGGGTAATGGTCTCTCCGCCAGACAATGCGTATCATCTCTGGCACATTGCACCCCACTCCTGCACACTGGTTACCAGTACTGAGCAATATCATACTACCCCACATCAGAAGACAACAAGCTCTCATTCGGCTATAATCAAGGATGCTGAACATCAAGGCTCTCCCTAGTCACCAGGACAATGCGCAGCCCATCACAAGATTGAAGTCCCATAGGCCAGCATGGAAAACAGCTAATTGCTTAACATCCACCTAGTTTAATCCCAATAATGTCCAGAGAGAGGAATGGTCCAAGATCCCTTCTTGTGGTCTGACCATTAGTGATCCCTCTACCAAACCACCTGGTTTTGACCTGCCTCATTTTGCCTGTTCAAAATTGAACAGAATTAGGTGTGATATTAGAAAAAGTGTCCTGTATCAGTGGGGATGGAATGTGCAATTGTAGCGCTGATATACAAACTATTAAACATATTGTGCAAAATTGCCCATGAAGATCTGCACGAAGCAACAGCAGAGGTGACCACCTGGATAGCTGAATTGGACATCCAGTTATGAGGCCACTGCATTTCCACTGTAAAAGTTTTACTTATAATTATGTGGACTGTGTATATACATTAACTTCTCTTCTGTCATGTTGTCATCATATGCTAAATAATGATAACAGTCTCTCCCATTCTCTCTCTCTCTCTCTCTCTAATCTTCTTTTGCTACATCCCTCTCCAACTAGGTAGGGACTTGGGGGCACACTAACTCACAATAAAAAAGTAAAGGAACCGATCAAAGCAACCTTAATGATCACTGAAGAATAAATGATGGATGAATTAATTAAGAACCAGGCACCAACAGACTTCAAAAATTCTTCATTAGGCGGAGATTCACCCTGAAGAAGTTGCACACAAAAACATTGGAGGGGCAACTCCATCACATTTTTCCAGGAGAGAACAATTATATAGCACTCCCCCATTTAATTTTCTCTTGGCTACAGTCCTAAATGGTAGAGAGCCTTGGGGTGGGGGGGGGGAGTGAGGAATATCTCAGAAGCCTCCAAGTAAGGATCTGGATTTGAATCCAAAATGTTCTGGACCACAATTCCCAGAGTTCCTTGCCTTGGGTCACACAGCTATGGCTGATAGGAACCGAAGACCCCAATTTCTGTGAAGCACTGGGGTGCCATTTTTGCCTCCCTCTCCCCAGTCCTTGTTATAGTAGAGCCTTCAAGAATACAGCCGTTCCCATTATAGTTAAATGTGATTAATTCCACGGTGTCAAGGCTTTGTAACAATCACATTCCTAGACGTTGAGGTAGGGTCTTTCTTTGCACTGGTGGTATGGTTGGAGGGTTGTGAGCGTGGCAAGGACATCCCTATGAGATAGACATGGGCCTGGTCAATCAGAGTGGGCATCACCAAGCCGTATAAGTGATTGGCTTTTCCCTCACAGTTTCCAGAATGTTCCTTCCCTCTCTGAGCTAGGCCAAAGCTTGTATCCCCCTCCTCTTTTTATTTTCTCTGATTGTCCTGTAGAAGATCTGCCCTGAGGCAGTCTCAAAATATTATGCCTGAAGCTCACCCCATGCTTTGCAGAGGGCTTCCTTTCTATTTAATTTTCTTTTCCAATTCAAGGAAGCGAAAGATAATAAAATCAGGTGAAGTACAGATGGTGGTATCTGTTGGCATATATTTTTCCCCCTGGTATATGTTAGAACTTCAGGCTTTAAGGTGCCAATAACATTTTTTTTTCTTTTTTTCTTTTTCTGCATTATCTTTATTTTTGCTGTCGTAAGAGGCTAATTCAGCTACTCCTGTGCTAGAAAGATAATATGAGGGAAGGAAGCCAGGAAAGGAGGAAAAAACTATAATTAAAGGTAAAGGTAAAGGCTTACGTGTCAGTCTGACTTTAGGGCACGATGCTCGTCTCCTTTTCTTGGCTAAGGGAACCAGCGTTATTCCATGGTCATATCGGCAACATGGCTATACGCCAAAGGCTCACAGCAAACTGTTACCTTCCCACCGAAGTGGTACCTATTCATCTACTCGCATTTGCATGCTTTCAAACTGCTATTATTGTTGTTAGTTGCAAAGCCGTGTCCGACCCATCGCGACCTCATGGACAACGTTCCTCCAGGCCTTCCTGTCCTCTACCATCTTCTGGAGTCCATTGAAGCTCACGCCTCCTGCTTCAGTGATTCCATCCAGCCACCTCCTTCTCCGTCGTCCCCTTCTTCTCTTGCCCTCAATCTTTCCCAGCATCAGGCTCTTCTCCAGTGAGTCCTTCCTTCTCATTAGATGGCCAAAGTACTTGAGTTTCAACTTCAGGATCTGGCCTTCTAAAGAGCAGTCAGGGTTGATCTCCTCTAGGACTGACCGGTTTGACCGCCTTGCAGGTCTTATATTAATTTTTCCTTCAAAAGACGCATTAGATTTTCTGGTTAGATCTTATTTTGGGGGAAATACGGTACTAAATGCATCCATCTGGCTGATGATTTTAACTAACGCTTATTTTTGGGGTGGGGCTTATATTACGAGCGTCATGCTAGGGCTTATTTTCCAGTTGATAGGCAGGAGTTGGGACAAGGAACAGGAGCTCATCCTGTTGCACAGTGCTCCAGTCTCAAACGCAGGCAATCAGCTCTCCAAACTCAGTTTCTTTAACCACTGAGCCATCGCGTCCCCCCCATAATTAAAGTTATGCTAATGGCTAATTATAACAGATCATGATTTTCATACTTTCATTATGTTTTCATTATGTCCCTCTCAGTGACCTTCCTTAACATCAAATGGCCTGAGACATGCCAACTTTTCCATTTTATTAGTTTCCTCGCCAGCTCAAAGTCTCTCCCATCAACCTTCCACGACATTAAAATCTGAGGACAATCCACATCTGCTGCAGTAAAAGGAAAAGAAACGGTAAGAGGTGTTGAATGCTAACTAATTAACTTTGATGAACAGGTGGCAATTTTCTTCTTTCTTTCTTTCCTCCCCCCCTCTCCTTTTTCAGATAAGCACTGTTGTTCCAGGACCCCCCAGCCAGAACGATGACTAATCGTTTAATTAGTGAAGGATTTAATACCAAAAATGGTCAATTATAGTTAGGTGTAATCAGTTTACCAAGGCCTAGCCTAAGCATTTCATGGTCACATACCGGGCTACAAATTAGAGTTACTTTCTGTACGAAAGTAATCAAGAATGTCTTGGTTTGTTTAATGTAGCCCGATCGCAGAAAGATTGAATTGGGGAGAATGGTAGGCGTTTGGCCCATTCAACAAGGAATAAACAAAATACAATCTCCATTAATGGAGTAGCCAAGGATTTGAATTATATCAAAAGGCATAGGCGCTCTGAGTTGAATTTGTTTCTTATCTCTCCTCCTCCTTCCTCTTCTATGTCCATCGTTCCAAGTGAGAAATCAAATCTGATAATGCATTGTAGAGATCCAGTTTCATCTAGGGCAGGGGTAGGCAACCTTGGCTCTTTTATGACTCGTGGACTTCAACTCCCAGAATTCCTGAGCCAGCCATGCTGAGGGGAAAGGGAGAGGTTTCCAAGCTGAGCCATGCTGGCTCAGAAATTCTGGGAGTTGAAGTCCACGAGTCATAAAAGAGCCAAGGTTGCCTACCCCTGATCTAGGGGCTAAGGCACCAGACTAGATATGAAAAGACCATGAGTTCTAGCCTTCCTTAAGCCCAGAGCCAGCTAGAAGACTTTGGGCCAAGCATTCTCTCTCTCAGCTCAAGGAGGAAGGCAATGGCAAACGTCTTCAGAAAAACTTGCCAAGCAAAACACATGGATTTATCCAGAGAGTCACAAGGAGTCCACACTGATTTGAAGACACCAACCTTCCCTTACCCCCATATTACAAAAAGGCAACAAATTTGAGACTATTCCATACAAGCAGAAGAACGTCTTCAATACTACAACTGATCAGATGTCTGAATAGCAGACTAGGAACTATTTTTTTTTCCAGAAGAACTAGCCCAGTACTCTGCTAGATAGAGGAATCTTTTCTCTAGTATAAGTTAATATTACCCACAGTTCCTTATGCCTCCTTATTTTTTGGCACTGTGATCTTATGAAAAATAATCTGAAAAAAAAATACGTCCCTATTCAATTTCTAAACCAGCTTTCCATCCCTGTTCACATACAGTATGCTGTTTTCTTATGCAGTTAGGATTGGGCATAAAAACTCTGCCCAACCTGTAGATGGCAGGAAAGAGTTAGAATTTTCTTTATCCTTTTTCTGCCCTCTGGTGGACATCTCTGTTGTTGTTATTGTTTTTGCAATTCACTATAGAAAACAGGGAGAAACAAAGAGAAACAAAAAAGAAATACAAACCACATTTCCATTTCATTTTACTAAGCTTAACTGGTAGAGAAATTGTCACCACCATCTTATTACTCCCTGATTTATTAACCCTACTCATGAAAGGCATTTAGCTATTTCATTTACCTTTTTAAAAAAATCATTAATAAAACAAAATGTGTGGAGAGAGAGAGAAAGAGAGAGAGAGAGAGAGAGAGAGAGAGAGAGAGAGAGAGAGAGAGAGAGAGAGAGAGAGAGAGAGAGCAGATGATTCTATAGCAACCATCCTAAAAGCATTAGCGCCACAGAGAAATGTATCAAAAAATATGAAATTAACCTTCCATCATGATTCTTTTCATAATTTTCACCTGAACATTGAGAGACTAGAAACAGCAAGAATTTGGTTTGCCACCCTTGACAGATCAACATTTAATTTTTCATTCAAGTCATATGTGATGTTGCCAATGATGAATGAATATTGTCTAGATTGTAACTCCAAGAGGGTCTGTAGTTATTTAGCCCCACTGAATAATATTATGGGAATCTCCTTGTGGATGTTAATTTTTCTATAAAATATGTCTTATATCGGAAGAATTGAAGATATTAGATTTATTACTGTTTGTTCAAAACAGAGGTTTTCCCACTGGGCTACAGTAATCAGTCTCTGAGAAAGTGAGGCATCACACTGTTGTGGAGAAATTAAAATAGTCATATCCGAGAGGCTCACTACGTACGTTTAGTGTTCTTGTAATGTAGACCACAACCTAATCCTTGGTAAACTAGAAAAAGGTGGAATAGACAACATCACCACCAGATGGATCTGTAGCTGGCTGACAAACCTTACTCAACAAGTAGTCCTCAATGGCACTACATCCACATGGAGAGAAGTAAGCAGTGGGGTACCACAAGGTTCTGTCTTAGGCCCAGTACTCTTCAATATCTTCATCAATGACTTAGATAAGGGAATTGAAGGGGAACTCATCAAATTTGCAGATGACACCAAACTGACAGGACACCAAACTGACAAGAGACAGAAGACAAACTCAGGATCCAAAAACATCTAGACAAACCTGAACAATGGGCCCTATCCAGTGGTGGGATTCAAATATAGGAACAACCAGTTCTCTGTGTGGATGCCACTTCCAGAAGTCCATTCTGGGCCTGGACAACAAAAAATTAGCTACTGGTTCTGCTGAAGTGGTGCGAACCGGCTGAATCCCACCACTGGCCCTATCCAACAAAATAAGTTTCAATGTGGAGAAAAACAAAGTTTTACATTTAGGCAGGGAAAATCAAAGGTACAAGTACAGATTGGGTGAGACCTGGCTTAGAAACAGTAACTGTGAGAGGGACCTTGGAGTCCCAGTGGACGAACACTTGACTATGATCCAGCAGTGTGCAGCAGCAACCAAAAAAGCTAATACAGAAGCATAGAATCAAGATCACGTGAAGTATTAATACCGCTTTATAAAACCCTAGTGAGACCACACCTGGAATACTGCAGCCAATTTTGGTCACCATATCACAAAAAAAGATGTTGAGAGTTTGGAAAAAAATCAGAGAAGAGCAACTAAAATGATCAAAGGCCTGGAGACTAAAACATACAAAGAACGGCTGCAGGACTTGGGTTTGGCTAGTTACAAAGCACAGTAACTTGTTTAGATATGATTTTGGACATACCACACTGTACAGGTAGGACTGAGTCCCAATCATGAGTATAAAAACCATGATGTAGCTATAGATATTCCCATGACCCTAAGATAGGAGCTAAGACTTTGTTATGTTGCTTTGCTACATCTTCTGGTCATCCACACAGTCACCACACAGATCCTAGATGCTTAGTTTTGCATTGAGTTAGATGTAATTTTCACAGACTTTTATATTATTAAACTCCTTCATTCATCAGAGGGAGGGAAAAAACAAGTGGAAAGGAGGAAGCAATGGAACTGTTAGCAAATACTTTATTCCTTTCTTTTATATCTGAATCAGAAATATCGTGTTGATCTTTCTTCCCAGAGAAAGTACAGAAATTAGAACTGAACATTGGTGCCAAAGCTGCATTTTCACTTTTGATAAAAAGTGTCTGCCAACTCAGTGCACCTGCCTAAAGTACATTATGCTTATGATCAGGAACTGGAGCTAATCCATTGTTTAATCCCATCCAGTTGAGAATTAAAAAGTGGAAACAAAATTATTAATTAAAAGGCAGTGGAGCAGCTATAATTTAATAACTCTAAGCCCCAAAGAAAACCCAAAGGAAAATAAAAAATTCTTGCATGTCCTCAGTGGTACAACTTAAGCTTCTGAATATTTGCTTGTATCCATGTAATATTTAGGAGTGCTTCTTCAAACTGGGATGCTCTAAACACCTTGAGACTTCCACTATTTAATCATCATAGTCATCAACATAACTTTTTTAACAACCGTGAGGTTTGATGGCCTTTATCAAAGCTGGTAGCTTATGCCACAGTTGATTAGAATGAATCATACTCATGAATTATGGACATAAACTGGTTTAATTGAACGTACCAACTTCAATATCACTCTGTCATGGAATATAATCCTGGCAAACTCCAAAGAGTTTTCATGAGTAGGTCACCTCCCGTGGAGCAGAGAACCCTACTTTACAAGGGCTTTTACTTCTCCCCCAAATACAGAAATGTGCAACATAGAGAAATACAAATAGAATTTGAATTCAAATCTTTTTTTACTCTATGTGTTACATGGGAGTCAGTTCTCCAAGTGAAGCACCATTTTTAACAATTGTTAGCCACCCAGTGTCATGAATTTTGAAAAGGCTGGCCGTATATGCTTCATGTGTATATTGTTATTAAACCTAAATCTCTTCAACCTAGGTGGGCCCAAAGTAAAATTCCCAGCTCTCCAGAATTTGAGCCATCGTCAGCCAACATAACTGGAAGGCATCCAATCAGAAAGAGTGCCCTGCTCATGTGACCCTTGTGTGAGTGAGCCATCTTTCAAAATGGGGAGGCTGTGCTTAACAATGGATGGAGCAATGTCCATGAAGCCTACTATTGCGATCCTAAGAGGAATCTTACAGCTGGTGGTGGCTTTCAGGCTGCCTATCTCTTAAGCATTCACACATTCAGACAAAGACCTGCTTAAAGCAACCATCACATCACAATTGCTAATTTGGAGCCTTTATGCAAGAAAAATGGCAATGTAGAACAGGACACAGAGAAAGTCCAGTTGAATGCAAGTGTTGGCTGCTTCGGTAGACAGATACCAACACTCAAGAAGAAAGCAACAGGGTGCTCAGCAAATCTCCCAGACTGGAGCAGTTACAGTCATTATTTCTCCTCTTCAGAGCCTTTCTTTTGGGATGGAGGCCACCATGACGTGATTTGTCCCTAACTATCATGCCCATTCAGCCTCAGAGAGTGCCTCCCATCCGCAATACCTCCATTTCAGAGCTATTCAGTCTTAATTGGCTTCATTTACCGCCTTCCCATGCATGGAGGATGAGAGGCAGAAAACTCAACTTATCTTGATGTTCCCATCCCCAAACTCTTCACCTCAAGCAGCCAGCAACAGCAAAAGGAGCCAGCTAGATTCTCTGCTTGATCCCTGGAAAAGAAAATGTTCTTTTTGTAAAAGAACGAGCTTCGGTGTAGCCGAAGCTGCCTTGACATTCTTTTCTTTGCATTGTTTCTCCACTTTTGCAAGCTCTGTTTAACGTTTTCAAAAAAACTGCAAATTCTGCTTCGCAAGCCGCCTCTTCCTTTGCCTCAATTAGCACTGGCTGTCAAGCCTTTTTAAAATTCTGCTCCAGATAAAGTAAGTGTTTACAGTATCAGACTGTGTAAAATCCATTAGGGGTTTTTTTGGGGGGCCCTCAAAGAGTCCACTGTAGGTAATTTCACACAGCTCTTCAATTCACTAAGAGTATTCGATTTCTGCACTTGGGTCTCCAATGGAGTGCTGGGATTGATAGCTGAAAATGGAGGGAGCCTCTACCTCTGAGAATTCCCATAGGAGTGCCACTCACTCCCAATGTGTCTGCAGATAAATTGCACTCAGCCCACCCCGCTGTCTTTGTGTAACAGAATACAACAACAGTTTACGTCTTGCCACCGTTTCCCAGAGGAGTTCTTCTGAGTCAGAATTATTTAGCTCCCATCCCTCGGTTCCGTCTCCCAGATTTGCACAGGAGCAACCTAAAGCAGATAACAAACCCAGCCTTTTTTTTTTTTAACGTCAGGAATAAATATTAATTTGGAATAAAGCAAAGAAATATCAGGCTCGGATTCTTGCCCTCAATCCAAAGATTCTAAAATAATAATAATAATAATAAAGTTATGAGCAGAAGATTTCCTTTTTAGGGCTGTTGGGTAAAGAACTGGCAAGAAAACTTGGAACTTTGTTATGGTATAAAGTTGATAGCAGCAGGAATCCTATACGTGTAAAAACGAAAAGATTTGTCAATTCCCAATGATGGGAAATATGGGGGAGCTGGCGGAAATGGCAAAGTTGTTTTAACTAAAGAGAAGAACTTGGTGTTTCTTGAACTTGGTTGTTTCCTTGCAGATGCTTCATTAGGTAACATCATCAGTGCTAGTAAGGGGAGGAAGGGTTGCTCTCATTTTATATATTAGTGGCTTGTCCTGACAGCATTGGTGGAGGTGGGACTTAGAGGTTCTTTGCTTGGGCTGTGTACTGTTAGCTGGTCTGGCAGTTCTTTGGGGTACTGTTTTTCTCTTGATTGTTGGTCTGATCTTAATCTTGGAGTTAATCTATGCCACAAAGAAGAGGGGGGCAGGTTGTTCACCAGAGCACCAGAGGGAAGGATGAGAAAAAAATGGTTGGAAGCTGATCAAAGAGAGAAGCAACCTGGAATTAAGGAGAAACTTCCTGACAGTGAGGACAATTAACCAGTGGAACAGCTTGCCTCCAGAAATCATGGGCGTTCCATCGCTGGAGATTTTTAAGAAGAGACTGGACAGTCACTTGTCTGAGATGGTATAGGTCCTCCTGCTTGAGCAGGGGGCTGGACTAGAAGACCTCCAAGGTCCCTTCAAGCTCTATTCTATTCTATTTCAGTGTTGATTGCTGGTGGGTAGGGGTTTTGGTCTTTTGGTTCCTTTTTTGGCTTGTTGATTGTCTCTTTTGCACAGTATTAGATATTACCTTTATGTTTCTATTGATGGCTAATTTGTCAGAGTGCCAAGCTTCTAGAAATTCCCTAGTGATTTTGGACGTGCCTTGGCCTAGGATGGTCACAGTTTCCCAGTTTTTGGTTACGTCTGTCCAAGTGAAATTAGCAGGAGATAAAAGTAGAAGAAATTCAAGGTGGGCTGGACTTAGTTCTCTTGTGAGCTTGAAGGGACTCATGACTGATGACATGTTTGACCCCTCCCTCTGGCTGAGCCTGGTCATCTCCTACATCTAGTGGCTGTTGCACTCATTACACTGTATGTTGTAGATGACTTTTGTTTTTTCTTCATGGATAAGAAGAACCTATCCAGTTTTGTTTCCACCTCCACTAATATAGTAAAGGTGCTCAGAGCAGGTTGGGCCAAATAGTTTATCACAATTGTCTGATCACTATCAGGCAATTAGAGGCAAATCTGTTGATTTATGATTTATGTGGCCTTTTATGAGCTCTGCAATTACTTGAATAAAGATAATGGAGGTGAAAAATAATGACTCCGGTATAAGTAGTTATGAATGAACAATAAGAGTGCATCAGTTAAGGATCAAGAAGTTAAACGGTGCAATCGTTTTATTGTAAGTTTCTAATTTTGATTATTAGGTCAATGGGGCAGCAGAAAAGCCCTCTTGGCACAGAAACAACAGTTCCAAGTTCGACTAAAACAAATTGCCAGTGTGAGTGTGCATACACACAGAGAGACACTTAATGGGAAGAGTTCCTTCTACTGATGGTTCAAGTGAATGATCTTGACAGCCCTTTAGGTTCTCGCCCAAGCAGGTTGCTCTCAGAAAGGGTTGGTAACATGACCACTTGGCCTTGCAAAGACAATTTAATTGAAAATTTGTTTGCCCATCAGTTCCCATCCTACAAAGGGACAGTGCTGGGCTACGTTAACAGAGGGATAGAATCAAGATCACGTGAAGTATTAATACCACTCTACAATGCCTTGGTAAGGCCACACTTGGAATACTGCATCCAGTTTTGGTCACCACGATGTAAAAAAGAAGTTGAGACTCTAGAAAGAGTACAGAGAAGAGCAACAAAGATGATTAGGGGACTGGAGGCTAAAACATATAAGGAACGGTTGCTGGAATTGGGTATGTCTAGTTTAATGAAGAGAAGGACGAGGGGGGACATGATAGCAGTGTTCCAATATCTCAGGGGCTGCCCCAAAGAAGAGGGAGTCAAGCCATTCTCCAAAGCGCCTGAAGGCAGGACAAGAAGCAACGGATGGAAACTAATCAAGGAGAGAAGCAACCTAGAACTAAGGAGAAACTTCCTGACAGTGAGAACAATTAACCAGTGGAACAACCTGCCTCCAGAAGTGGTGAATGCTCCAACACTGGAAGTTTTTAAGAAGAAACTGGACAGCCACTTGTCCAAAATGGTATAGGGTTACCTGCCTGAGCAGGGGGTTGGACTTGATGATCTCCAAGGTCCCTTCCAACTTCATTATTATTATTATTATTATTATTATTATTATTATTATTATTATTATTATTATTATTATTATTATTATTATTATTGTTGTTGTTGTTGTTGTTGTTGTTGTTGTTGCTGTTGTTGTTGTTGTTGTTGTTATTATTATTATTATTATTATTAAGAGCGATGGGGGTTGGGGGGTGGAGGGAAGGGTCTGCACTATACCCATAAAACAATTTGTTCATTGGACTTGCCGGATCAGCATACAGTACATTATGCCGTGAAGAAAATGATTAAAGCAAGTTAGCGTTTCGTCAGGCAAAGTAATTACGTTATGATGCATTTCATCCACACAGATACTTCTCTTGGCGAAGGCATTTATCTTGTTGACAGAATGTCTATACGTGCTGGATGGAAGTACATTTTATGGAGTTGATGCAATTCATTCCATCTTCAAGAGACTCTTGAACTTCGGCTGATTTTTTTTTTATTTTTGTCAGCAGGATGGATTTGACCACGACATAAAATTAAATTTGTCTGCAAGATCAGTGGTCCAAATGTGTCAGGACCCAGCCTGCAGGAGCAAACTAAAAAGGAGCACAAGACATTCAGACATTGGTTCACTTATACCAAGTCTTTGTTTAATCCTATTTGGGGAATAAACTGCAATTCCACTTAGTGACACTAATTCATAATTTACTGATGTTGAGTAAGATACAGTGGTCTAAATCCCCGCTTCGTACAAAACTATTAACCATGATTTCTGTCCAAGAGTCGCTTCTACAGAGAGATGGGCAGCATGTAAATTTGATAAATAAATTTTCAAACTATAATTCAAGGACAACTTCTTGGAGGCTGCCTGGGTAAGTGAAGCTGAAATTGAGAAAAAAAAATGTGAGCGATTATAGCCAAAAGTGGATGGGGACATTTATTTTCTTTCTGATTTCTCCTTTTCTTTTCCTTCTGACGTCTCTCTTTTTCTCAGTCACTCTCTTTTTCATACCCTCTTCTCTCTCCCTCTCTCTTTCTCTCTCTCTCTTTCCCTCTCCATCTCTCTCCCACTTCCTCCCTCCCTCTTTCCATCTGTCTCTTTCCCTCTCTCTCTCCCTTTTCCTCTCTCTCTTCCTCCCTCCCTCCCTTTCTCTCTTTCCCTCTCTCTATCTCCCCATCTCTCTCCCTCTTCCTCTCTCCCTTTCTCTCTTCCCCCTCCATCTCCATTGCACTCTCTCTCTCTCTCTCTCTCTCTCTCTCTCTCTCTCTCTCTCTCTCTCTCTCTCTCTCTCTCTCTCTCTCTCTCTCTCTCTCTCTCTCTCTCTCTCTCTTTCCTAAGTAGCACATTGTGAGGGATTTTCATAGAGGCTAAATTGGTCATTTGCAAGAAAGCTTTTAAAAATAAACTGAATGTTGCAAATTGTGTTTCCTAGTTTCCAACAGAATCTAAGAAATCTTCCTTGGAGTTCTTCCACCTCTGGATTTCTGGCATGGGATGGTAGCTCAGATTAGGTGGTCTATGAAGCCCTCTCCTGCTCAACCCTAGATCATTCCAAGCATCCCTTGGGAAAGATATTTGCAAACCATTCGTGCAATTTTAGGTTTGTTCTGCCTTTTCTTCACTTGGCTGGTTTCAAATATTTCCCTATAATTAACTTTGTCACAGACCTCCGATAATATGAATTACATCCTTACTAATAAATAAAATAAGCATGAACATCCAAAGGCTATGAAAACTAAGTATTTAAGTGCTACGAAAAGACCTGAAGAAGACCTGAATTGATTGATTTTATGGGATGATGAATACTTTATTTCATTCTTTTAAAATGATATTAACCGAGAGTTTTTGGTGTCTTCTCTGTAATTTAGTAAACTAGAAGTGAGAAAAATATTTTCCACTTTCCTGGATTTTAAAGCTCTGAATGGATTACCTGAGTGCTTTGAAGTTATTTACTTTTACGGCATGCCTACAATGTAGCTATTAAATATGAAAAGCAGTTAGAACAAGAGATAGCTGGGAATTCTAATTCATCCTCACAAACTTGATAAAATTCACACGGATCCAGTCCAGGCTTTATGAAGTAAACACCAAAATGTCTTTGTACTTGAATGCACAAATAAGTTATGTTTATTTTGTCTTCTATTTCAATTTTTTTCCCTCTCAACTACATTTGGTTTATGAATTTCGCAAAACTCATAGGATCGTAAATCCGTGGGATCATAAAGTTGGGAAAGGCCCTTTAAATTTAAAACCTTGTTCAGTACAAGAATTCAAATTATAATATTTGCGACAGATGGTTGCTTCACACACACACACACACACACACACACACCTCAAATCAACGCAAGTTCCTTAGCAAGGAGAAGATATTGGTTTATGAGGTTGACCTTTGTGGGAAACATGTATCTATAATTCCTACCAATAAGTCCACTTCATTTTGGGGCACATGAAAACTGGGATGAGTGATTGATGGGCAGAATTGTGTGACTAAGATAACTTAAGAGGAGTGGGAACATCAGGGTTCTTAAGAGCTCAGCAACGGCGCAATTGGCTGTGTAAACATGAGATTTTTAAGAAGGTCAGCCTTCGCAAGCGACAATTCTAATGAAAACTCATCTTAACAGCATAGTCATTAGTTTTATCAGATGATCGGGCCATCTGCTTGACAGAGGGTTTATGTAAGTAGGACCATATGCTCCTTGTTACTCTGTCATTGGAGCAATTATGACAAAAGGTGGACCACATGCGTGGCTCAGCCAAAGCAGAGGCATACTCTCCTTCAACTGATTAGGAGAGCGTCCCAGTATCGGACACATCCCAGTAGTCAAATCCCTTGCTAATTTGGACAGATTCAGAGTTAAGCTGGTCTAAAGCTCTGGGAAGAGTTAAGGATGGAGTAGGCTTCTGCTGTGCTGCATTGAACAGGATGGAACATATGCGATTATTGTTCAGGGACAGTTACATAGATGTTCGTTTTGCATGTGAGCAAATTATAATCTGTCCTACCTGAAAATCAACACAACCCAGATGGCCAGAAAAGCCCAACAGAGACTTCACATTCTCAGGGTCTTGCGAAAGAACAAAATGGAACAACGACTGATGACCTTCTTTTACCGGTCCACTATAGAAAGCATCCTCTCACATTGCATTATGGTGTGGTATGCTGGCTTGACAACCGCGGATAGAAAGACACTACAGAGCAGCGGTTCTCAACCTATGGGTCGCGACCCCATTTGGGGTCGATCGACCATTTCGCGGGGGTCGCCAAGCAAGGCTGTCCGCCATTTTTTCCCCCTTTTCCGGCAGGTCCCTTGAGCTGGGCCAGCTGGTGGTCAGCCTGCTCCGTCTCTGCCGCTTGCCAGCTACGCCTCGGCCGGCGCAGGGGGCGGAACCACGCATGCGCGGCGCTCCCGGGCAGGGAAAGTCCTCGACTTACGACCGGTTGGGTAGTCCTCGACTTACGACCGGTTTAGTCCTCAACTTACGACCGGTTTAGTCCTCGACTTACGACCGGTTTAGTCCTCAACTTACAACCGGTTTAGTCCTCGACTTACAACCGGTTGGGGGTCGCGGCATTAAAAAGGTTGAGAACCACTGCTACAGAGGGTGGTGAGCACAGCACAAAACATCGTGGGCTGTCCCCTGATACCACTAGATGCCATCTCTGGGGCCCGCTGCCTTAGAAGAGTGAGGAAAATCCTCAGGGACGACTCACACCCTTGTCAGCACTTCTTTACTCTCCTACCATTGGGCAGGAGATATAGAAGCATAGCCAGCCGCACAAACTTGCTGAAGAACAGTTTCTACCCATGGGCTGTCAGACTCCTGAATGGGAAATAACTCCATGTATGATAGACTTGCGGGGCCGGTGTGTTGTGCATTAAATTCACATGGAGCAATAAGATTGTGTGTTTGTTGTCATTGTGAGTTGTGATGGGAGGGTGCACAAAGGGAGGCTCAGCCAATCTCATTGTACACATGTTGTACTTTGACAATAAAGGAATTTGTAATTTGTAATGTGCCTTGCCTTCCCCTGCCTCCCAGGACACAGGGCACACACCTCCACACAACCTGGCATTCGGGAGTTGTTTGCATGGGTCCCTCCACAGCCGTTTGCAACCTCCACTTACTTGTCAACCTCCTTCACAGTGTAGGTACGTGGCAACAGCTACAGGCAGTTGTGGGCAACTCTAAATCAGCCTTTAGGAGATTCAGAAACAGAGATGCAGGCACTGCGCGTAGACCAGTGTGGTCTAGTGGTTAAGGCACTAGGCTAGAATGCAGGAGTTCAAATCCTGTCTTTATGGGAAAGGAATAGGAAGCTCACACTAGCTACTGCGTACAAAGAAAATTTATACAAGATGTTTTATAGGTGGCACCTTCCCCTTATGAGATTAGGTGGCACCTTCCCCTTGTGAGATTAACCAAAATGGACAAAAAGACCTCACCGAAATGTTGGAAATGTAAAGAATCGCTAGGGACCTATTGCCACACGTGGTGGGAATGTTCAAAAGCACAAAAAAATTGGCATTTAATAAATCAGTGGTTAGAAGAAATACTAATGCAGAACATTGAGCTAAACCAGAATTCTTTTTGCTGGGTATCACTAAAGATAGATACAATAAAAGATCCTTATACCTACTATCACACATGCTAAGAGCAGCAAGATTAGTCTTTGCCAGTGCTTTTTTTCTAAAAAAAAAAAAAAAAAAAGGTGCCAGAACTCACACACGTCATACAACTTGCCTTGCCTACCCTACAAGGTTCCATCCAAAAAAGGTGCCAGAATTCCGTTCTGGGCGTTCTATGAGAAAAAAAAAAGCCCTGGTCTTTGCACAGAGATGGAAAGACAGTGAGACACCCTCAGAAGAAGAGGTAATAAATAAGATTTTATCCTGTGCTGAAATGGATAGGTTGACGTTAGAACTTAAGGATAAGAGTGAAACAGATTACTACGAAATCTGAAACAAATTGTTTGATTGGTTGGGGAAAAATAGAGGGGAAAACGCTCCGATTCAGTGAAACACATTGATCAAGTATGATACTGATTAAAGGGAAAATATTTAAATATTAAAGTGAAAATTAAGAATATTGATAACGGGAACTATCAGAGAGATATCTATGGGGGGGAAAGAAAAAAGAAACATCTGTGTGAATACATGGATTATAGATTATAGATATTAATTGTTGATGATTTTCCTTTGTAAATGTAAGCCAGGCAAACACACTGTTAATCAACTATTATGTGATTTATGTTTTAAAAACCAATAAAGTTTATTAGGGGGGAAAAATCCTGTCTTGGCCATGAAAGCCAACTGGGTGACTCTGTCTCAGCTCAAGGCATCTCACAGGACTGTTATTGTGGGGAAAAATAGGAGGAGGCAGATGTGTTGAATATGTTCACCACCTTGAGTTATTTGTAAAAAAAAAAGGGGGGGATACAAGTAAATACATAATACAAGTAAATACGTTTCCCCCCTGAACCTTTGATCCGAGGATCAGGATAAAGAGAGAAGGAAGAGGATGGACCTTCCACAGAGAAATTCTGATATTTTCACTGTCTTTGGGGACCATCTTTTGGGCTGCGAGCTTCAGAACGTTCAAGAAATTCTACAGGGTTGCGAATATTTACAGAATTCTTCCACAGTGAGTGATAAGGAGAAGTCTCTGTGGACCTCCACAGAAGTAGGACCTTTCTACATATGATGATGGGCTGTATGTATGCTAAAATCTAAATCGGGGCTACCAAAATTCAGTTGCTGTGTTTTTAGAGATTATTCTTAAGCACACGATGGCATAATATGATGACTTGGTTCCTACAAACTGCGAAGACAGGGTGTCCAATCTTGACGACTTTAAGACATGTGGACTTCATTTGAGACTTCCACAGGTCTCCAAGCCACTGTTCTGTCCCCGTCCGACCCACACACCCAAACAGCCAGCCGAGGGTTAAAGACTTCTCCAGACACCACTTCACAGATAAGAAACTTGGCAGCAGCTCCGTAGCTGCCTGCCAAGACCTTTTACTCCAAGCACACAGAAACAAAAAACAATACACACAGTTTAAAGCCACAGCAAACTACTTTGCCAGAGATTCAGCTTTTGTCCGTCACAGAGGTCCAAATGACCACCACCACCCTTTTATAGCCTGCGGGGTGTGGTCCAGTGACTCAGCTTAATCTCTGGCACGTCTCTTCTGCTGCGCACACTTGTCGCTCCTATGCTGGCGTGGATCCAGCCACAACTTCTCTTCCTCATTATCCGACACACCTGGCTCCTGGCCAATCTCAGAACCACCTGGCTCCTGGTCACTCTCTTCTCCGTCGGGAGACACCTGAGGCCTTGCCAAAGAGGAGGGTCCTGGAGAGGGAGGCCTGGCCATCTCCTCTCCTTCATGTTCGGAACCTTCTTCCTCTGATAAGAGGGGCTCACAAGATGGAGCCACAACAGCCACAGTTTCTTAGGTGTCTTTAATCAGCGAGTGCATAGTAGTCTTCATAACATGAATTTGCTCCGTGCTTTTTTTTAAACGTTGCTCTTGTCAAATTTAAAACTTCTTTTATCCTGAAAGGAACAATTACCACAAATCCTGACACATTCAGACTAAAATCAGTTTGCACTAAAATAAAGTTACTCTTCTTTGTTCTTAACCAAAGTATCTGAAAACACCGAGTCTTCTCGGTGACTTCTGATAATAAAGAACTCCCCCAAAACTATTAGCCTAACAATATTCATTAAATTTCCAAAGACAGAAAGTGGTTTTTTTAAAAAAATAATAATAATAATAAGGTAATTTATAAACCGGGACCTTCCAGAAGTCTCAGGTAGAGATACATATTTAATTTCAAGCTTTTTTCTGCAGAGAGAAAATACTTGGCTTGCCAAGAAAAGAATGCAATTATGGTAAGTAGGCAGAAGTTCAAATTGCAGGCAAAGTTTGCATTGTGTTTAATCCCCAGGTGGCTTATCCACACTCAAGAAAAGGTTGTTTTATCCCAAGGAAATGGTGTAACAAAAAATAAGCCTAATTCAAATTGTGTTTCTTACGCAACAGCTCATATAGCTTTTCCTAATCAGCCTATTAAGTATTTCAAACATGTGTTTAGCCCTCAGTTTTCTTCCACACCTTTCTGTTTCTCATCCTCCTGCATTTTCCTCCACCTATTCTTTTTCAATATGAAGAAAAAAATTTGCTTGATAATTTTCCCCTGAGATCCAAGGGAATTCCCAGAAGTGGCATATTTATTTATTTATCCAATTTATACACGGCCAGTCTGACTGTCTAAGTGAGTCTGAGCACCATCATCCTTTTATACTTATTGTGTAATAAGGTGGCAAGTGAATCTTCTGGCCTTCACTGAACCAGCTGACCTCCAGTGGTCCGCAATCTTCCTCACTTCCAATAGTTCACTCTCAAACGAGAGCCAATCCTACTCCTTTACTAGGACTGATGATGTTACCTAGTTTGGTAGTGAAACGTCTGCAAGAAAACAACTAAGCTCACAGAGCATCAAGGATCCCACAGCTTCATTCAGAGATGTCCACAGGATGTGATGCTTCCATCAAAATTTTGCAATGCATGTTTTACTCCAGAGGTCTTCAAACTTGGCCCTTTTATGACCTGTGGACTTCAACTCCCAGAATTCCTCAGCCAGCGTGCCTGGCTGAGGAATTCTGAGAGTTGAAGTCCACAAGTCATAAAAGGGCCAAGTTTGAAGACCCCTGTTTTACCCCATTGGTACATGTATGTGACATCATGACCCATGTACAAAAGGGCTGAGTTTGGGTTATGGTGTTGCTTTATCACTAAATTCTGACCACAGACATCTCTGGCCACCGATTCCTGCAACTTAACAGGATGGAGCCACAAACTAGCCTTGTTACTAAACCAAATTGAAAACGAAGTAAATATATGGCACCATGCTTAGTGCTGCCAAATGCATTGAAGGAAAGCCTATGAAACTGGCTGCCTCAGTATGCCCATCGAATATAGAATATAGAGGAACAGAGTTGGAAGGGACCTTTGAGGTCATCTAATCCAACCCCCTGCTCAGGCAGGAAACCCTATACCATTTCAGACAAATGGTTGTCCAATCTCTTCTTAAAAACTTCCAGTGTTGGAGCATTCGCAACTTCTGGAGGCAAGCTGTTCCACTAGTTGATTGTTCATACTGTCAGTAAATTTCTCCTTAGTTCTAGGTTGCTTCTTTCCTTGATTAGTTTCCACCCATTGCTTCTTGTCCTGCCCTCAGATGTTTTGGAGAATAGCTTGGCTCCCTCTTCTTTGTAGCAACCCCTTGAGTCAAGATTTAGTTGGGATTCATGAATGATAAGGCTTTAATTCACATAAATAAGGGGATGAAGATAATATGTTCACCAATAATCCACCCGAGAAAAATTATGGGTCAAATATGTAATTCACTACGGATCTCTTTCAAAAAGCCACTTTTAAAACAGTCAAACAGGATAAAGGAAAACAACCGCCCTAATACAATCTCACTGCTCTACAGCATCAATTAATATCCTGTATTTGTGTGTGTGTGAGAGAGAATGTGTGTGCGCCCATGCACATCTGTTTAATCCTCCTTTGCAAATTACCTATTATATAAGATAATAGGAGAGAAGTCAAAATCATGTTTTAGCGGAATCAAATTATTGCTAATAATTATATACATGGAAACTCCCCACAAAAACCTTCCATTGGTACGTGGAACACCCACTGTACAAATACTTTGCTCTTTGTTAACATTTAACAAGGGATTCCATTAACAGGTGTTACTGAAACCAGGGGGGGAAATAATTAAATGTTGAGTGCTAGGGATTTGTTCTCTTTCACACCAATTTCCTTGGCCAAGTCCTCATTGTATGGTAAGATATGAAAGGGTTGCCATTTCTTTGATACAACCTCTTATGGAAAAGCATCTAATAAGCAACTCACCGCTGAAGGTAGAGAATGATAAATGTCCATTTTTATTTTGCTGAGTGCTTTCTTTTTTCCACTTTAACTCTAGTCATTTGTGCATTCAACTGTGTTTTTTTTTTTTTGCGGGGGCGCAAAAAAATTTTTTGCATGCACTTTTATCACCCACAATGAGTATACTGTACTACCATTTTGCTCTCGGAACATTTTTGCATTTTTTTTTCCCCTAGCCTAGAGGTTTTTGTGCAGTTTTCCTTTTGATGCATACATTTTTCCACGCTGTTGTTTTGCTTTAGAGATGAGAACTGTCTTGTAGGACCACAAAGGTTACAAACGTTGGCAGAAGGATCTCCTCTGAAACTATGTCAACTGATTTAGCAAGGTGTAGTTACAGGGTAGTTCTTTCTTCCACTCCTCTTGTGCACAGCAGATTCAAGTCACAGAAAGGATGGTCTCACCCATCACGAGTAATGTCTGCACATTTCTAAAGCACCTGACCTCAGTTTAAAGGGAACGAAAGAGGCAAAGAAGAGAAAAATCTGCCAAATTTTCAAAACTGCAAAACCTTTACGTCTAAAGAAGGTCACTACAATTTTCACATCAGCCCTTTCCCAAGAAAGAAAAACAAACAAGTCTTTGCATATCTCCATTCAAACTCAGAACTAGTGTGTGACCCTCCGGGATAGTTTTTCCACTCCTGATGTTTAGATGCCATGGGTTTATTGTCAGAAATGCTAAGTGTAATTTATCTGACAAGTGCTGAGATTCATGCAATCAAGCCTCCCAGCGATGTGTGTACACAGTATTGCTTTTGACAATAGGGTTCCTACAAAGTAGTGGCATTCTCTTGGGACCTTGTAGTTCTTTGTGGAGAGAAAGAAAGAGGCAGATCGCCAAGTAAGAGTCGGAAACAGCAGCAAGAAAATGGAAGGTGTTATAAGAGCATGACTTGGCGTGGCTTCATCATGTGTCAACTGAATGGACAATTCGAGGGCAATGCAGTCTCAACCAGCATCAGGCATGGACTTGGTGGATTTTGGCTACAACCCAAGCACATCTTTAATGAAATAGGGTAGATAAGGCTGTGCTAGAGTCTTATTAGCTTAGAGCCCTGATGGCGCAGTGGTTAAAGTGCAGTACTGCAGGTTGACTCTGCTCACTGCCAGCAATTTGATCCTGACCAGCTCAAGGTTGACTCAGTCTTCCATCCTTCCGAAGCCAATAAAGTGAGGACTCAGATTGTTGGGCAAATGCAATGTAGAAACATTGCAAACTGCCCAGAAAGTGCTATAAGGGCAGTATTTAAGAAGTCTAAATGCTATTGCTATTGTTACTGTTGTGCCATTTGCAATATGATTTCATGAAATTACCTGATAGATATTTGGGTACCAATAGAAGAGAATATTTGTAGCTCAGAGTTTGGACTGAAGACTGATGCTCTCTGAACTTGATAACATTATCAGAGCCAGGGTGGCGCAGTGGTTAGAATGTAGTATTGCAAGCTAACTCTGCCCACTGCCAGGAGCTCGATCCTTGACCGGCTCAAGGTTGACTCAGCCTTTCATCCTTCCAAGGTCAGTAAAATAAGGACCCAGATTGTGTCCTTTGTAAACCGCTTAGAGAGGGCTGTAAAGCACTGTGAAACGGTATATAAATCCAAGTGATATTGTTATTGCTACCAGTGCAGTTGGGGCAATGAAAGATCTGCAAGAAAACAACCAGGCTCAGAGAACAGGTTTCCAAACTGTAATTTTGAACGCAATTAAAAAAGGAAATGGTTAAATACACAAGGAGCTATTAATTATCTTTAATTAAATTAACATTAACTAAAGCATAAAAGACAGATTTAGTGAAAAATTAAAAACTTAAGCAGGGCAACCCCCCCCCCCCATCAACCCTTTAATAAGCGGTCCCTGTGAAATCCCACGGTTGTGGATAAACTCGGAAGCCAAAAATGTATTTCAGAAGAAGTTAGTGGCAAATCACATCTAGATAGTTACCAAAAAAAATGACACGGATGTCTGTTCATATTAGCAACCAAGACTTGAGTTCTGTTTGAGGAAATCTTCACTTTCACCCATTTCTTTGGCTTAGACAAAGAAGATTTTGAAGTGTGCCCTAAACACTCTGCTCAATGCTCAAGTATTCAGACTGCCTTCAGACTGCCTCTAACATGCATAAATGGCATGCATCCTGCTCAAGAAAAAATGGTGTCAGGAACGAGAACATCCAAGCAGAGAAAAGCCATGCACCCGAAAACAGACTTAAGCAGCAAATGAGCAAAACAAAGAAAACTTATATTATAGACCTGATAGTAAAAGCCACCCAGGTGTACCACCAATAACCCACATTTGCTGGAAACGTTCAAGCGGAGACTGAGTGGACGTTTGTAGAGTGTTTTAATTTGGATTGCAGAACTAAACAAAGGGTTTGATGTAATGCTATAAATTATCTTATCCAGTGGTATACTTACTTGAGTGTATGCATTCAAATATTTAATTAAGCCTGTAGAGGATCTAGGAATCTAATTCAGGCAGTCAAAAAAAAAGTCCCAAATACTTATTTCACATCTGTGAATTCCCTTGATTTATCTACAACTTGCTTATTCTAAGCTGTATCAACAGGGCGTCTTCTCAGTTCTAGAGCAAGAGAAAGAAAGAGAGAGAGGTAAAGATTATTTCAGAGCAATATTTCCACATTTCTTCTCCTGACATCCAGGATTGCCATGACCCATGCTCTCATAAGAACATTCTGTATATAAAAGATTTGTAGGACATGTTCATTATTCAGAATAGAGCAAGAAGCTATATTAAAAAAGGAGATATTTATGACTAGAGAAGCGAGCAGACATTAATAGGATTACTAGCACATATATTTCCATGCTAAAAAAAAATCACATTTTCATTTAGCCACAAACAAAATGAAGTAGTGTGCTTGAAAGAAATGATAACAAAGAGACAGGAAAGCGAAATTAAAGTCAAATGTTTTTGCATAGCCCACTCAAATGCATCTAGGCGAAATCTCTTTTTATGTCTGTGTGCATGTGTGTATTTTCTAATTCAGTCCATTGAATTATGCAGAGCATTGTTTGTAGCTGGAAAAAGCAAGGGGAGCAGCACTTGAAAGATCCTTAAACAGTGTACAAATAAAAATTATGCATTGTAATGCAGCCTTACTGAGATCCCTTCAGCGAGTGGGTCCATAGCCCTGCGATCTGCTTCCGAAGACGTGTAAACACTGCCAAACAGCTGCATCCTTCTCCAACCCTCTCTCTCTCTCTCTCTCTCTCTCTCACACACACACACACACACACACACATAAACACAAGCAAACACAAACGCAAGCGCACACAGACACATACATAATTGCAATGTCCGTCATGGTATCTTTACAGAATGCCAAACAGAAAAATCATAATCACAATTGATTTATTTTACTGGGTTCTCTGACAAAATTGCTAGAGCAGAGTGTCCCCTACTGGGGAAACAGACTTTGATTTCTTATCTCCAGTATTTCTTCTTCTTCTTTTTTTTTTAAAGTAATGCAGCAATATTCTTTCAGTTAACCTCTCTCCTGTCAATCAACCTGACCCGTAGATCATGACTGCAACAGGGGAGAAGACAATGCATTTTTACACCAGAGGGAGAAAGGGAGCAAAAGAGAGAAGGAAAACTATCTTAAAGATTCGGCTTTGTGACCTCTCCAAGCACCTCTGATTTGATTAATGGCCCAATAACCATCACTTGTATAATCCACCGTAAATGATCCTAAAATGCTTAAGTTTCCCATGCATGCTGTCTTTCTCGAAAAAAATCCTATTGAATCATTTGTCAAGGCTGACTGAAAAACCATCCAGTGTCAAATCGTCTTCATTATTATCTTTTTTTTTCCCCCATTCCCACCCAGGTACAATATATTTCATCTCTATTTTCTACGACAATATATGTCCTCTCTATTTTCAAATCAGCCTCTGTAAAGTTCCTTTCTGATTATCAGGCTACATTCAATTCCTGAGCAGATGCTAAAAAGGATATAATTTATTTTCCAAGGAGAAGTGTTTTTTTGCACGCTTACCTACATAGCAATGATTTTTAAACAGATATATTTTCTGTTATTTTGATTTTATTTTTTTTATGATTATCATCTTTGGGAGTGGTAGTGAAGGTGCAGATAAAAGCTCATTGGAATGAATCAAACTAGGACAAAATTCATTGTCCTCAACTGACAGTCAGATTGTGGAGAGTTATAGGAAAAACCACATCATGTTTCCTGGAGGACAAAGTTGGCTGGCTTTTATGGAAGGCATGTTGCGTAGCAAAGGTGACTGATTCGATTCTCAGATTAGGTAGGTAGATCTTGAAAAGAATTGTCAAGAGTTGTAGCCAAGCAATATAAAGATTTGGAAACTATATGGACCAATAATATAATCTGATATAAAGCTGTATCTTGGCAACAGCAACTCAGTGGATTGGCAGTTATTAATAGGTTTAGCTCTGATTGGTTGATCTAGCAAGATTCTTCCTGATATCCTTGTTCAAAGACACTAAACAAGTGGTCTTTTTTTTTAATCTCTCCTAAAAATGTTCCCC
>NW_015387087.1:414767-440978 GCF_001527695.2 Protobothrops mucrosquamatus
TATAAAGATTTGGAAACTATATGGACCAATAATATAATCTGATATAAAGCTGTATCTTGGCAACAGCAACTCAGTGGATTGGCAGTTATTAATAGGTTTAGCTCTGATTGGTTGATCTAGCAAGATTCTTCCTGATATCCTTGTTCAAAGACACTAAACAAGTGGTCTTTTTTTTTAATCTCTCCTAAAAATGTTCCCCGTTATTTGTGTTACATTTTGCCACTTTGAAAACCTTTAACTTTTATTTTGGTGGCAAACGGCCAAAGCAGCAAACTGCACAGAGACACTAAAAATAAACGGAACAGAGGCTACAATGTTATTTGCTGTTATTAAAAATACTAACAAAAACAAAGTATAAAAGAGCAGACTTAAAATGCAGTAATCACAACAACAGAATCAAAATATTGTTTAACATGGTGCAGGTTAATAAAAGCACTTTAATTTGGAACCTCAAGGTAGTTTTCGGATGTTAACTAGGACCAACGTGTCATTTTAATGTTTTCAGTCTAAGCTAAGGCTTAGAATGTAATTTACCATTTAAAGGGATCGAAAGAATTCTGGAAGGTACAACCTATCCAGAACTAAAATGTAGATAAAATTCAGTTTCTTTCCTTCTGTCCTGCAGTGATATGGAGTTCTACCAAGAATGTCAGTGTAGTTCAGTTTCTTGCTGATAGGTGATGCAAAGGAAGGCTTGCATTTTGCTCATTTTTATTATTCTTTTGAATCAAATATTAATAACAGATGCCTAATCAAGCTTCAAAAACCTATCTCTTTCTCTCCTCTCCTCTCCTCTCCCCTCCCCTCCCCTCCCCTTCTCTTCCCTTCCCTTCCCTTCCATCTTCTCTTTTCTTTATTCTCTCTCTTTCCTTCCTTCCTTCCTTCCTTCCTTCCTTCCTTCCTTCCTTCCTTCCTTCCTTCCTTCCTTCTTGAAACATGTAAATATAAGAGAATATGAAAAGTATTGGGGAGATCTTCTTTTCCCTGTTACATTTCCAGCGTTTCAGTCTCATAACTCCTTACGCCATAGACAATAGCTGATGTCAAAACCTTATTGATTGGGGAATATAATGGCAGATTTCAGCTCCTTCTACATTCTGCTCTATAAATAAATAATGTAATGTCTTTTTATGGTTCCTAGGCATAGAAATATTTTCTTATTATGGTGTTAAATTCATAAACGTAATGTTAGTTACTCATCTGATTCTATTTCTCAATTAATCTTAATCCCATGAACATATGGAAAGGTAGTAAGGCCTCAGAATCAATTCACTGGAATCTGATGTTCCACTATTGGTAATCTGTTAGAACCGGATGTTAAATAGACAAGCAAATGAATTCACTGGGTAATTTCAGGAAGAGTTTTCAGAGTGATTTGTCCATCAAGTCAAATGTTGATTTGCCTTTTGACATCTGTCCACAACCTTCTTTCTGCATTTAATGACATAAGTAATGAATGGCTAGTGGAAGATAAGTATTTTATATCGTTGGCTTTCCCCATTTTATTTTATTTTTGCTAGTAAGACATTTTTGGAGTGAAGTTTACTGGGGGGGGGAGGGGAAACTCCTTACTATAACCAGTCCTTGCATAATTACCATTAGAAATATATGTTTCTCTTGCATTAATTTCATACAGCTTTAGTTGGAAAAATACTCTTTAAGTGGAGCCAAAGTATTTTGTTACATCTGGCAATTGGCATCGTGAGCTAAGACTGAGAAGACCCAAGAACAAATCCCCACCCAGCCATTAAACTCTGCTAAATGTACACAAATCCAGCTACACTCTTAGTTTATTCTACCGCACAAGCTGTTGCGAAGATAAACATGGGAAACTGCATGCACAGCGAGGTCCTGGAGGAAACACAGATTAAAAATGAATCAAATTATCATTTGATGATAGTTATCAAACAAATACATTATTCCCAACCTGACGGTGGATTCATAGCAGTAGCATACTGCAGGCTTGAAAATGGTAACTGGGACTAACTGCAACAACTTTATTATGCTGGTTACTTTCCATCTTTATTGTTTTTATATACAAACCCAGTTCTTTAAAACATTTTGCAATTTGAGACACCAGTATTCACAAAGATTGGGTGTTTCCCATCTTTCAAGAGTTTCTGTTTGAATTAGGGTACAACGGATACATCAGAAGCCATTTCAGTGGCAGCATACTCATGAAGAAAAGTTCTCATAGGAACATCTACCAGTCACCAATAATAAATACGAATTTGTGAACCACCTCACAATACCTAATAGTTATGTGAGTGATGTATCCTCATTAGTAGACATTGATGTTGAGGTCAAATGAATGCCCCTTCTAGAAAATGGTCACCACAATATAAAAAAGATGTTGAGACTCTGGTAAGAGTGCAGAGAAGACCAACAAAGATGATTTTCAGCAATTACCCAGAGTGGCTGGGAAATTCTGACTAAAGTTGATTTGCACAGCATGCATTGTGAATGGCTATTCTAGACCATGTATCTCCTCCATTAGGAAGCTGTTCTTACAAAATGATGACAAGATCAGTGCAGAGTCAATTATCCAAGCCCTTCATGTATATAGATTAATTTGCTAGCTGGAATGGATCCCATAAAACTGAATCAGTGGTGTGCACATACTGTCAGGCTCCTGTTTTAGTAAAATTAGAAAAAGGACTGCAGTCATAAGTGCATCAAATTTGCCAATAGATCCTATTTTGAAATTGTAATAAATTTTATTTTGTTTTGTCTGTCTACATTATAAAAACAAGTGTGCTACATGTGCTCTTAATTGTGTTAGTGGAGCATATTATCCCTCAAAATTGTTATGAGTGAGTAGCAATAGACAGAAGTCTTCACATTAATCAGTATTAGAATTAACGATGCAAGAAATAAAACTAAAATTTCATATTCAAAAATAAAATTGAAACAGTCACCACCCGTAATTAAAATGCATTTCCAAGTCTCTTTTTAAAAATTGGTTTTATTAGCTACTCTTTGACTCTCTGTGGATTTAGGTTCGTTTCTGTGACAATCACAGATTTATTGGCTCCATCCAAGTGCCTAATTTTCTTTTTGTACCGGCTCTTCTAACTGCAAAAATTGAGCCTTTCAGATTTCAATTTTATTTTTCCTATTTCTAGTCTGACAGGATATTTGTAGAAGAACCAGTATTATGAGACCTTCTGTTTAAGTTGAAGTTTACATTTAAAGTAGGTCTGTATACTCTTCAGAAATTATTTCTGAAATTATTATTTGAATGGGGAGGAGGAGGAGGAGGAGGAAGAGGAGGAGGAGGAGGAGGAAGAGGAGGAGGAAGAGGAGGAGGAGGAGGAGGAAGAGGAGGAAGAGGAAGTTGTCTAGATCAGAGGTCCCCAACCCTAACCCTAACCCTAACCTTTTGGGCACCAGGGACCGGTTCCGTGGAGAAAGGTTTTTCCCCAGACCCGAAAGTGTGTGGTTTTGTGTGCTGCCTGCATCCCGTGGATGGGGCTTTTCTTGTTTGTGCAGACCGGCTGATGGCATGCCGTGGCCCAGTACTGGTCCACGGACCAGGGATTGGGGACCTCTGGTTTAGATAGCTGCCCATCTCTTAATTGCAACTCTGGCTACTGAATTTAGAGTTAAAAAACAAACAAAGGCCACAATCTATAATAAAACATTGGTGCCTGAGGACTAATCCAAACATAAGGAAACACACAATCACATTAACTGGCCCACCAAACCTCCACATTCCACGCCTATTCCTAAAGTACTCATCATGAAGCGTGTCATTGATTCGTGCAGTTTTTGGAAGGGTGGCCCTCATGCAAACTTGTGTAACGGAATGCCCAACAGATCAGTAATCTCATGCAAGGATTATTTCAGCATCTTCATGGGGGGGGGGAGGAAACCAAGCCACCCAAAGTCATGTATACAGAATGTACAGCTCTATAAATTTGAATAATAAGAAAAGTAAATAAACTGCTTGATTCTGACTATCTCTGCCAGACATTGGTAGTAGCCCTGCATGTTTTGCTCCAGTTCCGTTGGCTTACCATTGCACTGAATGGCATCGCGTTGACATCTGCTGAAAATCTATAATTCTCAGAGATGGCAAAACCTCACCTGCAACCGTGCCATCCTTTTGTGAAATAAACTCTGCCAGCTATCAAGGCAGAAGAGGGGAAACTCAGCCCATTTGGCTACGTTTGACATCTGTCTAAAGATGCTTGTATATTATTTATGGGGAACGCTTTTGAATCGTCCGTCAGCAATAGCTGTCTCCAGTAAACCAGAAGGTGTTTTTTTTTCAAAAAGCAAAACAAAAAAAACCCACCTCCTCTTGTTTGTACAAGCCCAGCTAACACTCCAGAAATATCGAGTGGCTGGATTCACTTTCAGTTATTCCTCATGCATATGTAAGATTTGGGGCAATCTAAATCTCACGAAGAACCCAGACAGCTAACTTATTCAAATAAATCCTTGCATCAGCAGGTGGCAAGCGGAATCCAAATCGCACTTCATTTTTAAGGAAGGGAAAAATCCTGCTAAAGATTTCAAAATGAGCTACTTACTTAAGAGTAGGGGAGACATCTTCCCAACTCACTTTGCTTTCTTCAAGTATAAAATCCCAAGGGATCTCACCATGAGGGCCTAGCTAAACTACCACTCACATCCTACTATGCTATGTCTACTGTAAGGACTCTCGGACCCATCTCATCACACCTCACCTGATAAAATACCCAAGAAACACCGATCTCTTTTTATGTACAGTGGCTGTTATCGTACCAGTCTCTTTGAGGGTAGCGAAATTTTGTTATACAGGCAGTCTTCAACGTACAGTCGGCACTGAGTCCAAAATTTCTGTTGCTAAGCAACGCAGTTGCTAAGTGAATTTTACCCCGTTTTACCACCTTTCTCGCCACAGTGGTTAATTGAATCACTGCAGTTGTCAACTTAATGACAAGTTGAATCTGGCTTCCCCCTTTTGATTTTGCTTCTCAAAAGGTCCCCAAAAAGGGAACCGTCATAAATGTGAGTCAGTGGCCAAGCGTCTGAATTTTGATCACATGGTCAATTGCCAAGCATCTGAATTTTGATCACATGGGGATGCTACAAGGGTCCTAAGTGTGAAAAACAGTCATAGGTCACTTTTTTTCAGTGCCGCTGTAACTTTGAACGGTCACTAAATGAACTGTTGTAAGTCAAAGAGTGCCTGTACTGTCTGCAAAATTAGGCAGACTTTGACTGCCCACTGACAATCCATCACTCATTGTTAAATGTTATCTTGTCTTTTTTATTTTATTATTTTATTTATTTTATTTCATTATTTTACTTTATTTTATTATTTTTTTATTTTATTTTTTATTTTATTTATTTTATTTTTTATTTTATTTATTTTATTTTTTATTTTATTTTATTATTTTTTTTATTTTATTTTATTATTTTATTTTATATTTTATTTTATTTTATTTTATTTTTTATTTTATTTTTTATTTTATTTTATTTTTTATTTTATTTTATTTTTTATTTTATTTTATTACTTTATTTTATATTTTATTTCCTTTTTTATTTTATTTTATTTATTTTATTTTATTAATGCTTCTTCTTTGTAATGCTGGTCTATGACCAAAAATAAAATTTAGTACTGACAGGATTTCATCATGAACTTTTCAAAGGACTTTTCTCCCAACAGAACTAAAAATCTAGGGCCAGCGTGAAGTTAGAAAGCGTCCTCCAACTTAAAAGTGTGCTGCATTTTTTGTAAAAGTACCTGCTACATAAAATTATGTGGCTGGAGCAGATAAAAACATAATTAGCACATGAGAAAGGAATGGAGTGGTGGTAATTTGAAAATAATCAGTTCAGTTAGCATCTTTGAACAAATCTGCCCCTTCAACGGGTTTTATTTTTAACTCTGTTAATACATTAATCCATCATTTGGCCAGATCGCATTGCCTACCCATACAGTGTAATCACTCTGTTCACTGTACTTCCTTACTGAGTGGGGTGGTCTACATTTGGCAAAAAGAAAAAAAAACCCTAATTTTGGTCTCCCACTTGACTGCTATTAGGGGAGAGTTTGAAATAATACGTAGAAAAGTGATCTGGGTCAGAAATAAGCAAATGTTTTCCTAGCTTAGCGAAAGCTCGACTGACTCTAAATTGTCTTTTCTTTCTTTTCTTTAATAAATACAGAATTTAGCTGTATCAGGAGTTCCTTAAATAGAGAAGAAATAGATAACAATGATGAGGTTGCTGTAACACTGAATACACTGGATATGCATCCAATACATGATAAATAAAAGTCCCACTTTCCTTTTTTCTTTTCCTAATCATGGGGCAAAATGATAGAGATAACTTATTTGGGGAAGAAATGTATTGGGGAAAAGGTTTTCAGAAAATATACAGCTCTTATAACAGTACATGTTCCGTTGGACTTAATCCACCATTTTCATAATCTCTTTGGGAAAATAAGAGGATTAGTGGAAGATTAGTTGAGACATGTTAGATCTCTGTTTTTGTTTAAGGAAACCACAGCTATTCTTAAAGTCTTAAAGATTTAACATCTGGTTAAGATGACAGCTCCAGATCTGGTTATAAGCCATGCTTCTACCCTTCTCCAGTGGCGAATCTTGTGATATAAAACCTCACGCAACATTTAAATAACCGCTTATGAGATCTTCATTTTCAAAGAGTCCTGCATTTGGTCCTGCCCAGCAATTATTAAAAATAAAAATGTCAGAGTTTGTTTTAACTTTGGAAATTAAAAGGATGAATCAACAAAACGGAACTGATTGAACTTATGATGTCATCAAGTCTGGGATCTGAACCTGCTTGGATCAATTGTCCGGTAGGAAGAACTGTGCAAGAATAGAATAGAATAGAATAGAATAGAATAGAATAGAATAGAATAGAATAGAATAGAATATTCTTTATTGGCCAAGTGTGATTGGACACAAAAGGAATTTATCTCTGGTGCATAAGCGCTTAGTGTACCTACAAGCAACAAAGTGATAAATCCTGAATCATAAATCATAAGATACAAGCATAAAACATAAGATACAAACCAACAAAGTGATAACCATAAGATACCAATCGGAGTAGATAATAGGAAAGATGAGAAGGATAATAGTAATACAGCCCTAATACACGGTTAGAAATCCTTAGGCATAAGACAGTGGTGGCGAACCTATGGCACATGTGCCAGAGGCGGCACTCAGAGCCCTCTCTGTGGGCACGCGTGCCGCCGCCCCAGTCCTAGGCTTTCAGCTGGGTTTTATAAAACCTTTTCACTTTAGGCCTCCACCGCCATGTGCAAAAAAAAAAAAAAGGTTCAATCAGTCAATTTCAACTTCTCGTGGGAAAAAAAAAGATCTTGCAAAGTTGGAATTGATTAATTGAACTTTTTAGTCCCACCCAGTCTGCCGTTACCAACACAGCCACGCCCACCCAATGGGTCACACCCACCCAATGGGCCACACCCACCCAATTGGCCACATCCAGCCAATGGGCCACACCCAGCCAATGGGCCACACCCACCCGGCACTCGACGATGCATAAGTGGGTTTTGAGTTGCAGTTTGGGCACTCGGTCTCTAAAAGGTTCGCCATCACTGGCATAAGACAATGCTGTGGGAATTGGGTGTTTAGCAGAGGGATGACATGAAGGAAGAAACTGTCTTTTGTCTAGTTGTTTTGACATGCAATACCCTAAAGCGGGAGAAATTGAAACAGCTTATGTCCATGATGTGAGGACTGATTGAACTTGTAATGACAACAAGTCTGGGATCTGAACCTGATTGGATCAACTGTCCGGTAGGAAGAACTGTGCTCATTTATCTTTGAATGTACCATGGTAATACCTGAGAATTTAGTTAAACAGGAGGAATTCAATCCAGTACATTAATTCGCTAAATTTTGAGAAGGCAGTTGCTGTTTTCGTTTGTTTATTTTTGGAGAATGTTCCTCTTCTGCTTCTAAACTCTCTATGGACATTTTATTTTAATTAGCAGAATATGTGAAGTACAAGGTTAAGATCTCCTATAATCAAGTGTTTCTGGAGGAGGATTATGACGGAATCAGTGGAACGGGCTCCTAAATGAATGGCTTCAATAGTCTGTTCTCTTCAGAATACGAAACTGGCTGAGGGATATACTAACACTGGACTTAGAGTTAAAACCTGAACTCTTCCTGCTGGGAATAACGACAGAAAAATATGATAAGGGAACAATCTACCTGTTGCTACATATTTTGACAGCAGCCAGGCTTGCCTTTGCGCAAAAATGGAAGAGTAAGGAAATTCCCACAGAGGAAGAGTTAATACATNAAAAAATAGTCTGTTCTCTTCCAGAATTCTGCTCAACTCTCAACATGCATCATTATCCAGGAGGAATGAGTTAAATAGCACTGATTCCACTGACATCTCTTTTCTTCACATCTTTTCATCTGACATTTCTGATACCCTCTTCCTTACTTGCCTCGCTCATCCTTTGGGGAATAGAAGGATTTCATTTGATGTGGGAAGCCATTGAGGTACAGTGGCATTCTTTATTGTAAAGTTCATGCATTGGGTGAAGTCCTTGGCATAGTCCTTGGCATATCCAGAAAAGAAATCTAAGGTACAGCTCTCCAGTTAAGATTTGTTAATGTTACGATAGATGAATGGATAATTTGAACTGGGTGGAATGGTCAATTCCACATAGTCCATTAGAGTTTGACTAACTGGAGATTAGATAATACTCATAATCCCAATAATTTTTTAATTAACTAAAAGCTACCTCAAAAGGGTTTGAGTCATAGGAAATTGGAGACTGATGGTGGCTCTAAGAAGATTTAACTCATTCAGTCCTGTCCAGAAAGGCTTGAGTAGTTGCAGATAAAAGTCTGTCTAAAGTCTGGAAGATTTTAGTTCACTGAAAGCTATTCAGCAGGATTTGGGCAATAGAAAGTTGTTGGAAATCAAAAGCTGGACTTCAAAGAAGCAGAATACAAACAGAATTGGTTCTTTTGAACTTTGGTGTTTGAACTTTTGAGGGTGCCATGGATAGCCCAGAAAACAAACATCAATCCAGAGTTTTCACTCAACTCACAAATGAACAGGCTCAAATTATCTTATTCTGGATACATTATGCAAAGACTCAGCTCCCTTGAGATGTCCATAATGCTGCAAAGGGGGGAAAGAAAGGGAAGAAGAGGGACCCATTTATAGGAGTGATGAATGCACCATCGGGAAACCTGAAGTGTCAGGTGGAAGACAGATTGTCCAGGAGAATGCTTATCTATATGGTTGCTAAGTCAAACTGATGGCAGATAATCACCTTTGCTTGCACTTGATGATTAGTTTGTGGTCTATGTAGATCCTTATATCAGAAATGTAGGTCTTCTATACCCACTTAAAAGCCTTGAATCAACCTCATCTACACAACCTTGTACTATGTAGATGAGGGAATGGGAACAATCCATCCTAAAGCCTCAAGACTTGACCTAAAACTACTTGAGCATAACTCATTTGTAATTGTCAATGGGCAATGTTTTGAAAGTTTAGCTGTTGTTCTAACTAAATCAACCAAGATGGAGGGTTTTTCGGAGAATAACGGATGACCCAGAGTATTCAACAAAAATAGCTGTGCATATCGCATGTGATTTTTCTCAGTCTAAATAAATGACACGTAGGGGCATCAAGACTGCAATACAGATTTCAAAACAAAACCATGACAGTATTTTACACATTTCCCAAGCTTTAAACTTTAATTTTCTTCCAGGATGCCCAAGTCAGTCTGAATCCTGCTTTCCAGATAAGGAAATAGATCTGTAAAGTTAGGAATGTTTCAAACGTCAGTCCAGTGAAAAGTGACGGTAGAGATAAAGAATCTGCCCTAATATTTCACCCTAATAAGACTGAACCATGAAAATTAATTATTCCTTAAGGCATTAGTCTATTAGGATATTTTTTATCTCTTTCTATAGTTGACAAAATCCTTCAGTGAATGATTATGGAACAAGGCAAATGCTAATCTTTTGGAACAATTTTCAGAAAGGTTTGTCAATTAGCCGAGGATTGAGGACAGACAGGGCCAAATGTTGAAGATATTCACCAACTTCTGTTCTGCCCTGCAAACATGCTGTCATTGTTCAGAATGTCTAAGAAGCAAAAATAGCTTCTCCTAATTTTGATAAGCACCTATGGGACCTCTTAGATTACTGACAATTACGCAAATTAGCAGCTAATGGTGAAGCTGTAGAATTTGACAGAGCTGTAGCACCCAATTCCAGTAAGAATCAAAGCCAACAGAAACTATCACTATCCAGACTGAAGAAAAAGCTTTTACTAATTCTTTCTGTTGACGTGAACCAATATGTGGCCAAGTAGATTAAATGAACAGAAGCATTATTATATCTCAAGCCCTGATCATGGCTTGTAGAGTCCCCAAAATTACTGATGTCTAACCTTGGACTCAGCAAACTCAAACATTCCTCCTGTAATATGAATATTTTCATAGTATGTACAATGTTGGGTTCACATGTCACAGTAAGCTGTTTTAACCATAGCTTAACCAATTGCCCAGATTCATACATCGTGAGAAATCCTGAATTTTAAATCACAACACCTGGATTCATACATCATATTAAAGCAAAGCCAAATCAATATCCTTATGGCTGCATTCGTATCTTATGCTACACCATAATGCAAACCATTTGTCATAATTTGGTTTTAATAAATTGTGTGAACCCAGCCAATTGTGGTTTATTCAATTAACTATGACATGACAAATCATGGCTTAGTACAACATGTGAATCCAATCAGAATGTCTCCTTCTATGATGATCACACATGGCTTCCTAGTCAACTGACTGTTCAAATAATCATCACTTGACTGACATCCTGAATTATTATCTACTCAGCCAATTAACAAGGCTTCCAGTATCTTCCTGTAGAGTCGTGGTAAAGGTCAATTGTCTACAAGAACAGTTCCAGTGTAAGTTGGGGCTTGTAAATAAATATTCTACACTTACTAGAGATTTTTCATAGCATCAATTTCTCTTGACTTTTTCATTGTTTGGATAAATGAATACAAGGCAAGGGCTTCTGAGAGGCTGCTGATTAAAATGCCCTTTATTGTTAAAAGCATAATTAAATACTACTTGGATTTCTCTCTCTTCCGGGACATTGGGCTCCTAAAGAAATTAGAATTTCAGCTAACACGGTCATAAAGTCATCCCAGTTAATAATACATTTTAATTATCATATTTCTCACTCATGCACATCTACAAGATTTTATGTTACTTCTCCTCTCTCTCTCTCTCTCTCTCTCTCTCTCTCTCTCTCTCTCTCTCTCTCTCTCTCTCTCTCTCTCCTTGTGTTTGTGTGCGCTCACATGCCCCCGTGCAAATGAAACCATAGATCAAATTATGAAGTTTTCCTCTCTTTTAATTTGTCTGCCTGCCTATGGGGGGGAAATGGTCATTTGAAACAGTGGCTGGATGCTATTCACAAAGGGTAGATCATCTTTTGGAGTCAAGAGGACACCTCTGGAATTTTGAAAGCTTGTCTGGGGATTTCCTAAGTATGGGAGGGCTACTTCTATATTCACAAAAAATAAAAATAATTTAAAAAGACATCATTTCTGGGATGACACTCTCCTGACATTATTGTAGCTTCCACATGATGACTATATATGGATCTGAAAATTAACAAAGGAAATTCATTTCTGATGTAGGGAATTGCCTTCCTTGTCTTCCATCCATCTTCTTTTACTTCCCATCCTTTTCTTACTTTTCTGTTCTTTGACAACAGGATAAAGGTCCAGGCTCAGTTGAGTTTGTAGTATAGTAAGATAAGCACATTATGTAAGTAGTGGTCCCCATACTGAGATCTGTTCCCTAAAATATTTGAAGTAGTCTCTTTCTAGAGACTGCAGATTTAGTATTTAGCAAATGCTTCTTCCATTCCTTAAGGTTTAATGCAGGGAAGAGGATTAGCTTTGAATTATGAGCCTCTATAGGGTTGCTCTTTACTTACAAGCTTCTATGCTATGGCAATCTGGTTGAATTAACCCTTCACAAACTGAATCATCACATTGATTTGATGCATCAAATCCAATCAGACCTCTACCCTGAAAAAAAAACCCAGCTGATCATTTGTATTTCAGATTCAAATTGACTCCACTCTTGCAAAATACAAATTCAGAACGAATCCAGTTGACTTATTGAATTGTAGCCTGATGTTCCCTAATCAGTAGTCCTTTATTTCCAGTTAGGCAAGAATATAATTAGAAGTTGAAGAGCTTCAGGAAGACTCTTGTGATGCATAGGATAATCCAAGGTTGTTTTGTCAGGAAATGTACAAAAAAAAAAGCTACAAGGTACATTACATGAATCATAAATGCCATACAATTCAGTTGTTTCTGGATTGTCCCTCTTCAAATTGCTGGTTTATATGTAAAATAAGCAACGGGGAAGAGTTTTATTCTCTGCTGTAACTATTGGTTGGAGAAGTTAGTGAATCTTGTTTTGATTTTATTGACCAATAATGTCAGTTTATCACTATCTATGCTGCTCAAGAGTTACAACTTTGGAGGATTTTGTTTTACAACCAGAACTATACATTATCCAGAAAGGTTTCTGTGAAAATGTGAATGACTGTATGCAAATAAATCACAATCCCAAGAGGAAGCATTTACAGTGTATTATAGAAGAGTCTTGATCGTTCAAATTAGACTAGAGGAAATCAAAGACAATGTAGTCAATTAAGAAGAATTGACATCCGATACAGCTGAGGCATTCTTATGCAGCGTAAAAATATTATTTGCATTCCATGCGTCGCAATTTCATCTCTAGCAGGTATCTTCAACCCGATGCCCGTGGCCCAGCCAAGCCTCCCACAATTTCATGCAAAATGCCAACATGTCGTGCCATTTCAGCCATTCTTCATGAGATTTCCACAAGTGCTAGCAGTCTCATGAGATGTCAGCAGATGTTTCTGTAATGGTACCAAGAACATCTCGAGAACCTACTGAGAATTCCTTTCTGTGCCAGGGGAAAACTCTCTCTGTTGTGGTCTCCATGTTTTGGAACTCCCATCCCCCAGAAGTTCCACAATCACTCTATATATGCTACCAAAGCAAACACATTCCCAGAGATTCATGCTACCTGCCACCTCCTTCTTGATGTTCCACAAGGCAATTACAGTGCTTTTCCAACAGGCTTTTGACCATGAAGTAGCATCTATTTTGGATAAGATAATTAAACTTAATTGCTGTTTTTGTTGGACATGACCACCCAGGATCTCTGTGGTTTGCAGCCAGTTGCCAAAACCATAAACAATCATAAATAAACTGCAGTGCCTTAATTCCTTGCAATTATTTTTAAATAATTTGAATTTAGAGCAAATTCAGATCACGCAGGGCTTGTTCTGACCCCATATACTCCTCTGCTCTGGCCCTACCCTACTTTTGAAGTGTCAGTCCCCAAGACAAGACAGCCCTGCGCTCAATAAATAATTGAACTGCAGATTGAAGCTTCACTATACACAAGATGTTATTATTTTATTCTTGCCAAATGCTCCAGTGCTGTTCCCCCAAAATGTAATTAAGCTGGGAATAGGAGGAGGGAAAGATACTGCCATTTTTATTTTTTTTTTAGATAAAAAAAAATTATTTAAGGGCAAACGCTTGTGTCTATGAAGCAACATTTACCTGGAAACAGGCCAGAGTGAATTTACAGAAGAAGCAAAGGCCGACAGTGACACGAACGGCAGTTAGACTGATCTGATAAAGCTCCGCCACCTTTAGTACTAGAACCAAAATAATCTGATCATTTCTGTGATCCAATTTATCGGAGTGAGATCTTATCAGGGCTGCTACAGAGCTAACCGCCCTCTTGCCAGCTCCACCCCCCCACCCTCCCCATTTGTGGCAGGGCCAAAGAGTTAGCAATATTTTCAACCTTCGGAGATAACAAAGCACAGCCCAGGAAATGACAGGCATTTGCACTTTAGAGGTGTTATTGCAGGGAAAGATGGGGACTTCAGCGTTCACCCCTTGTTGCCTAAAACTATCAGCAATTTTCCCTGTGGGCAGAAGTAGCTAATTTGCAGAAGATTGCCTGGATGATAGGGAACAAGATGGGACTGCTTCAGCTTGTCATTTCCTTATCGGTAACACCTGGAATGGTTGATTCAGCGAGCCAGTCACAGGTATGAGAATGAAAGCCAACACAGTGCTAGGCTGCATTAACAGAGGAATAGAATCAAGATCACGTGAAGTATTAATACCACTTTACAAGGCCTTGGTAAGGCCACACTTGGAATACTGCATCCAGTTTTGGTCACCACGATGTAAAAAAGATGCTGAGACTCTAGAAAGAGTACAGAGAAGAGCAACAAAGATGATCAGGGGACTGGAGGCTAAAACATATAAGGAACGGCTGCTGGAATTGGGTATGTCTAGTTTAATGAAGAGAAGGATGAGGGGGGACATGATAGCAGCCTTCCAGTATCTCAGGGGCTGCCACAAAGAAGAGGGAGTCAAGCTATTCTCCAAAGCGCCTGAAGGCAGGACAAGGAGCAACGGGTGGAAACTAACCAAAGAGAGAAGCAACCTAGAACTAAAGAGAAACTTCCTGACAGTTAGAACAATTAACCAGTGGAACAACCTGCCTCCAGAAGCGGTGAATGCTCCAACACTGGAAGTTTTTAAGAAGAGACTGGATAGCCATTTGTCCAAAATGGTATAGGGTTTCCTGCCTGAGCAGGGGGTTGGACTAGATGACCTCCAAGGTCCCTTCCAACTTTATCATTATTATTATTATTATTAAGTAACCCAAGGCACGGTCTTGCTTATCCTGGGACAGGGACTGAAGCTTCATTTGCTTCTTTCCCTACACAAGTTGTCCTTGACTTATGGCCATAGCTGAGCCCCAAAATATCAGTTGCTAACTGAAACCTTTGCGAAGTGAATTTTGGCCCCATTTTACAGCCTTTCTTGTCAGACTTCTTCCGTGGATCGCTGCAGTAATTAGTCTAGTACCACGGTTGTTACGTGAATCTGCCTTTTCCCGTTGGTTTTGCTTGTCAGAAGGTCACAAGAGGGGGATCATGTGACACCCCTCACCCCCGAGACGCTGCAACCGTCATAAATACGAGCCAGTTGCCAAGCCTCTGGATTTCGATTACGTGACCGTGGGGAGGCTGCAACAGTTGTAACTGTGAAAAACAGTCACAAGTCACTTTTTGCAGTGCTGTTGTAACTTTGAACAATCACCAAATGAACTGTTGTAAGTCGAGGACTACATAAATACATTTTTTCAATTTGTTTAAAATGGAGACAAGGCAAAGTTTATTTATTCTGTATGGCATCACAGAATGTAGCATTCCTGCCTGAGCAAGGGGTTGGACTAGATGACCTGCAAGGTCCCTTCCAACTTTATTATTATTATTATTATTATTATTATTATTATTATTATTATTATTATTATTATTATTATTATTATCATCATCATCATCATCATCATCATCATCTCATGAAAACTCACAAAAAACACACATAAAAGGTGTGTCAAAATATAAAACCTCAGAGCATTTTCAAAACATACGGCACAAGTGATGATTAAAATGATGAATAAAATTAAATTATATAGGAGCAGTTACTGGGGTGGCTAAACCTATGGCCACATATCTGAATTGTTTAGCCAATGGGCAGCAATGCTCTTCAGATGAATGTATTTCATGCAGGGATCTGGGAACCTTCTGAAGGGGCATTCTGTCACAATATGATGTAAACTTTGTGGGGCGTTCCCACAATCACAGTGAGGATTAACAACCAGCCCAATTGCGTTAGGAGTGGGCAACGGGATTCAGCCAATTTGTACCACTTCAGCAGAACCGGAAGCTAATTTTTTGTTGCCCAGGCCCAGAATGGACTTCCAGAAGCGGCATCCACACAGAGAACCGGTTGTTCACATATTTGAATCCCACCACTGTGTCTAACCCAGATCTTTTTAATTTAATATTTGATCTGGTGCAATGCCCTTCGGCTTTGATCTCCCAAGGAAAATCTGGACAGCGCTCAAACAGATTCAAACCAACCATGGAAAAACTGGATAAGACAAAGTTTAACAGTTTTTAACCCAAAGCCTATACCAGCTCCCCAGATGGAATTGCATACTTGCAAGCAAAGCAAAATGTTTAATTGCCTATTGCACTGTAACCCTATCAATATTCTAGCTGGAGCCTAATCTGTCTTGATTTGACTGGTTGACAGACTTGAAACTTAACCCCAGGTCTAACACCAAGCATAATCCAGTTCCTGCCAAGGACTCTCCCTTCAAATAGGAGCCATGTCAAGAATTTTCTAGATCAGGTTCACCCCTGTAACATGCGTGTCCATTTGGTAATCACTCCGGACCAGGTCAGAAAGCTTGTCTGAGATATGAACAGACAATTCCTTTGCTAGTTTATTTGTTGCTGGGAAGCAAGCAAGAGGTGGAAAAGCAATGAAAGGTTAGAATCATCAGGTGAAAATTAACTCACTCAGGAAGGACACTTATTGTGGTATTTTGCCTGATGGCCCTTCAAAGCCTGAAATCATTTTAATAGGAACCATTGAGCATTGACTCATGAGGTGGGTCTCTTTCCAAGTCTCCACCAAGAAGCTTTTATTATCAAAAGGAAACAGTAACAACACTGGATAGATGAAGTTCAATCAGAAACGTTGTTGTTTTCAATCGCTAAGTCATGTCTGACTCTTCGCAACCCTGTGGACCATAGCAAGCCAAGCTCCCCTGTCCTCCACAATCTCCTGGAATTTGCTCAAATGTATGTTCATTGTGCTGATGACACTCTCTAACCATCTCATCCTATGTTGCCCCCTTCTCCTTTTGCCATCCATCTTCCCCAACATCAGAGTCTTTTCCAATGAGCTCCCTCTTCTCATTAGGTGGCCAAAGTCTTCAAGCTTCAGCTTCAGAATTTGTCCTTCCAAAGAACAGTCTGGGTTGATTTCCTTGAGAATTGACTGATTTGATCTCCTTGCAGTCCAAGGAGTCTTCTCCAACATCACAATTTGAACATATTAATTCTTTGGCACTCATCCTTTCTCATGGTCCAATTCTCACAACCATACATTACTATCAGAATAAGAAACTAAAAAAGTTTACGATGAAGGCAAATATACGTGTCCAAGGATAATGTTGCAAGATCCAATCTGGGTCAGTCACTGGGACCAGAGGTTTACTCTTCCTAGCTTTTGGACTCATGCTGGAGCCCATCTTGAGGGAACTTCTCTCTACTGGAATATTGCCCAAGAATATACAAACTGAAATCCTGATGATCTAATGGAGCATAGATCCATAAGTATCTGTTCTATATTAGTGTCTCCTGAGACAGCCACCACCCCAATCTGGTCAAATAAGGAAACTCCAAGGAGAACAGCTTTGGAGTCTTGATTTTATGGAGCAGAGCAGATTCTATGACTTTCTCGGAAGCTTATAAAATGTATAAAGATGAGATTCATTCCAGTCTCCTCTTGCTGATGTTATTCGATCTTCATTTTATAATTTTCTTTTTTTTTTTAACCCGCCCTCATCTTCCCAATGTTTGGATTTAATGTCACTGCCACTCATGGAAAATAGTTGCCAGTTACCACTTTGCCCTCCCCCCCCCGCCCCTCACTATCACATCTCTATTGCTACAGAATTTCATTAAAAGGAAGAAATGGGTCTCATTTTGCTCCCGCTGTGTTGTCCATGCATAATTAAAAGTTGAGAAATGATGAAGATTGACGAGGCTTACATAACAGATAAATTACTTGTCAAGATTAATGTATTGTCAATGTGTCCTCCCAACTCTGGAAAGGGAGAAATATGGGATTCTCAGATTGGCTGTCATTTTAACTTATCTGACATATAATACCGGCCAAATTTTCAAGATGTCTCGCTTGCAAATGTGTTCCATTCTGGGATGCAAATGATGAGATTTAGACATCTGCCTTCCTGGTTGGTTCCCAAATTATGTCTAAATTCCCATCATAGAGCTAATACAATTATAGATGAATATTAAAGGCAGCTGCTGAAACTTTATCCCCCGAGGCATTTGTCACTATTTCACTCCCATCAAACAACGTACCAAATGGTCATTCCCTTGCATCTCATAAAAACATAATAGACTATAAAACACTCAGAAATAAAACATTCTCCAAGATGACATTACCAAGACTTTGCATGAATATCATGTCAGTACACGTTGGCTTTCGGTTTTTCAACGATGACTTGGCTGGTATAGTTTACGGGGAGGAAAGGGAAGATTAAAAAGACTGGATTGGAATGGTATCATAAATACAATTAAAGTACAACATTTCTGTTCCCTTATGCAAATTTCAGTCATGTTAGAAGCTTAGGGATCTTTAGGGATCTCTTGGTTATCTTCTTTTTTTTTTAATCTAATTCAGAGGCAAATAGAATGAAATCCCAGGTGAATGGACAAAAGGATGGGTGGAATTTTGAAGAACATTCCAGGCAGCAAAATGTTGTCGCTGTTCCCATTACAGCAGTGTTTAACAAACTCGGCCATTTCTGGGGGTATGGACTTCAACTCTCAGAATTCCATGTCAGCATGGCCATTGATAAGAATTCTGGCAGTGGACGTCCATAGCCTTGGAAATGGCCAAGGATGGCAAACACCGGTTGTAAACCTACTGCTTTGTAATGGCCTGGTAAGACCACACTTGGAATACTACATCCAATTTTGGTCACCACAATATAAAAAAGATATTTTTTTCCCAGAGACACTGGAAAGAGTACAGAGAAGAGCAACAAGGATCATTAGGAAGCTGGAGGCTAAAACCTATAAAGAACGGTTGTGGGAATTGGGCATGTCTTGTCTAATGAAAAGAAGGACTAGAGGAGACATGATAGCAGTGTTCCAATATTTTAAGGGTGATCCCAAAAATGAAGGGGAGGGTCAACCTATTTTCCAAAGCATTAGAAGGCAAGACAAGAAACAATGGATGTAAACTAATCAAGGAGAGCAGCAATCAAGAACTAAGAAGAAATTTCCTAACTGTGAGAAAAATTAACCAGTGGAACGCCTTTCCTTTAGAAGTTGTAGGTGTTCCAACACTGGAAATTTTTAAGATGAGACTAGACATCCATTTCTCTGAAATGGTATAGGATCTCCTGCTTGAGCAGGAGGCTGGACTAGAAGATCTCCGAGGTCCCTTCCATCTCTGTTATTCTACATTCTATGATTCTTTCCTGAAGTTATCAGTATGATATCACGTGATGATTGCAACTGATAATTTTCCCATTGTTCCCCTACCTTTCCCCCTGCCTTGGTTCTTTCAATCATTCTTGTTGTAATAATGGTTGTTTTTCCAGACAGACGGCCACCGAGGGTTGCTTTCGTCCCTTGACACTGAACGATGCATATCAGTTTCTACAAAGCACATTCATCAGAGTATTCGCCAGGGAGACAAGGTCTACCATTAACATTTTCAAACTCTACTTAAATCACTTTAAATACCAATGCAAACATATTTTCCATAAATTATTCCACTTCATGGGAATGCATAATTTCAAATTGCTGTTTAAGATGCAGAACTCAGTTTATGTGTAAATATTTTGATTTTTCTTATTAAGCTGAAAATCCAAAATTTCTAACAACTGGCAGCAATTCAGAGAACTGACAAATTCAGGTGTTTGGGAAACAGAATTGAATAGGGCAGAGCTGTCTTCTTCTTTTTTTTAACACCCCCTCCCCCCAAGCAATCAGAGAAAGGAACGATAAGACTTTCACCTAATCAGGTTTTCAAACTGAATGTGGAAATGAAGCTTTGAAGCCTTTGAGTGACAGGGCAAGGTAATAATAATAATAATAATAATAATAATAATAATAATAATAATAATAATAATAATAATAATAATAATAATAATAATAATAATAATAAAAAAAGTTGGAAGGGACTTTGGAGGTCATCTAGTCCAACCCCCTGCTCAGGCAGAAAAACCCTATACCATTTCAGACAAATGGCTGTCCAGTCTCTTCTTAAAAACTTCCAGTGTTGGAGCATTCACCGCTTCTGGAGGCAGATTGTTCCACTGGTTAATTGTTCTAACTGTCAGGAAGTTTCTCCTTTGTTTGCCCCGTTTTATGACCTTTCTTGCCACAGTTGCTAAGTGAACCACTGCAGTTGTTAAGTTAGCAACATGGTTGTTAAGGGAATCTGTCTTCCCCATTGACTTTGCTGGTCAGAAGGTTGCAGAAAGATGACCCCAGGACACTGCAACCATCATAAATATGAGCCAGTTGCCAAACGTCTGAATTTTCATCATGTGACCATGGGGAGGCTGTAATGGTCATAAGTGCGAAAAGCAGTCACTTTTTTCAGTACCGTTGTAACTTCGCTCACTAAACAAACCATTGTAAGTTGATAAGGGATAAGAAATCTAAGGGACTGGTTTGGACAAAACTCAGCAGCACTTTTTCGTGCGGCTGCTGATAAAAACAGGATCGCCAACATGATCGATAACGGATATGGCACAAGAAGAAGAAGAAGTAAGTTGACGAGTGCCTGTATTGTGATATACCTATAACTCATCATTATAAAATATAGAACAGAACCAAGTCCGTACGGGTGGCGTGTCTTGGGCTGTGCATCTATCCAGAAGCAGATCGCATTTGAATTCTGAAAAATCTCCAGTTATTATTCAAAGCGGTGTTCTCAACCTCAACTACTTTAAGGTGTATGGACTTCAACGCCCAGAATTCTCCAGCCAGCATATTCTAAGGCAGTGTTTCCCAATCTTGGCCATTCCCAGATGCGCGGATTTTAAGTCCCAGAATTCCCCAGCCTGCATGGCTAGTAAAGGAAGGCTCTGGGAGGTGAAGTTCCTGTGTCTTGGAAATCGTTGGGAAATGCTATTTTAATAAAAACCTCTGTCTTTTGGGTAAATGGCATGCTATGTTTTATACATTTCAGCTGCATTTTAAATGTGCCACATCGATGCTTGTGAAAACGGACAGCTTATGAAAACTGCTCTTAGCAATAGCAATAGCATTTAGACTTATATACCACCCTCTAGTGCTTTACAGCAGAGGCCCCCCAACCTTTGGGCACCAGCCACCGGTTCTGTGGAGAAAGATTTTTTTCCGTGGACCAGAGATGGCGTGGTTTTGTGTGCTGCATGCATCCCACACATTAGGCTTTGCTTGTTTGTGTGGCCCAATTGCTGGCATGCTGTGGCCCAGTGCTGGTCCACAGACCAGGGGTTGGAGACCCCTGCTTTACAGCATTCTCTGGATGATATGCAATGTACAAGCATTATTTGCATATTTGCCCCCACCAATCTGGGTCCTTATTTTACCGACCTTGGAAGGCTGGAAGGCTGAGTCAACCTTGAACACTGTCAGAATCGAACTCCAGACTGTGAGCAGAGTTAACCTGCAATACTGCACTTCAAACACTGCGCCATCTTTTGGATCATAATGAAAAAGTCATTCTTCATTCTGAAAGCACCACAGCCTGGCAAGTTTAAAACAATGTTTCTCTTGCAAATTAAACGTTTCAAGACCCTTTGACAAAAGCCAAACGATACACGGAATGGATTTCAGGAAAATGAGATAAGAAATCTTTGCATTGCCTAGTTTACACAAGTAGCACAAACAGCCTCCATTCTTTTATTCCAACAAAATGAAAGTTTCTGGAGAAACAAGAAGTGAACGTTTGATGGTCTTGATTCATTATCTCTTCTGCCCACTACTGCTGTTTGAGCCCTCATAAAATATTTCATTTTTCCCCAAAGGGAGATAAGGCATCCGATTAGCTGTTTTGTTGATGTAATTTCTGTGACACCACCAGAATTGTTTAAGATAAAGTTAAATTACAGATTCCAGCCCAATGTAGGTTAGGATAATGTAGTACACACATGCTAAGAGTTGGCCAAATTATTCCTGCTCTAAAATATACCTTTCCAGATCGACACTAATGTTGCAATAAAACAAGATGGAGACGCCACTTCCTGCATTTTAAAGAAAATAGAAATCCCTAAAGAAAGAAAAATTAAGCCAATATAAATATGTGAGTAACGAAGAAGTAATGTACCTGGAATTTCTTTTGTGTTGTTTTTTACTGTTGCCTTGACCTAAAAGGGGTTCATTTTATTTCATTCCCAAAGAAGAAAGTTGGGATGATATTCTTATGGGTGAGATACAGAATGTTGGCATCTGCAACAATACTATTATTTATTATTATTTTTCTGCCACACGTCTCCCCTTTAAGGTGATTGTAAAAAGACTTTTTTTTTCTTTTTACAACCTTGTAATCTCTTTCATTGGGGTGGAGTCAGGGTGAATGGATGGAGCTGAGCATTTAATGACCAGATGCCCTTCCTGAAGCCTATATGGAGTTCGCAGCAGATGTTTTCTCTGATAGAGAAACATCTGTTGCTGCCTAGAATAAAAAAGACAAATACATAATTAAAATATTCAAACAAGGCAGATTTAAATTTTAAAACTATACAAAAAAAAACAGGACTAAGAGATGGACGGCATGGAGATGAGGTCTTCATGCCCCATCAACCATCTCCAGCGGTGAGCTCCAAGGCAACAACAAAAATGTTTTCATATCCTTAGAAAGACCAAAAGGGTATTAAATTAGAATTAGAATTAGAATTATTAGAATTAGAATTAGAAAAATTAGAACTAGAATTCTTTATTGGCCAAGCTTGGTTGGACACACAAGGAATTTGTCTCTGGTGCATAAGCTCGCAGTGTACATACAAGTAATAGTGATAAATCATGACCATAAATATCTGTGCAATTATGAAATACATTTGCAGAAGAGTTTACTGCCTTGGTTTATAGTGTGAATTTATTGCTCATTCCTATAAGACATATTAACCTAAGGGTATGAACTTACTTTAGGATTGTCTTCTGGAGTTCTCCTTTAAGAAGAGTACTTCGAAGAAGCCTCACTTGGCACACGGATCGATCTTGTCACCTTTCTATACGTCGTCATGGGGTTTCGTAGTAGTCGAAGACGGTAGAGGTAGGTTTCAGTTGTTGGTGTTTTCTTTGGGACAACAGAAGTTTTAAAGAAGTTCTCAAGCGTCTTTTGAAAATAAGCTAGGAAACTGGAGAAATATCCTTTTGGAAACTTGACAGAAGGATGTCAGCATGACATTAATAGTTGACTCACAGTAGCCTTGCGTAACTTGACATATCCCATTCACCCCTCTGGGTTCATTTATCATACTGAGTTTCATCATCTCTTTCTGACTACAAGTTAAGGATATGATGAGTTATATTTAAAACCTTAAGTCTCTTAACACTTCCTTCCCACTCAGAATTAGCTGTCATATATAATTAGGTTAATTTAGGCTAATGCTGCTCTGAAACTTAAGTATGTTATTGGCAATGGAAGCAAACATATGGAGCAGGTGACCTTGCTTCTGCTGGAGAACTGAACGGGCCCCTGAGTCAACTTTTTATCAAAGGTAGCAACAGCCTATATATAATATAGGTTGCTAAGATGGGTGTGGTTATGGAAGTAGGCAATGCAGAGATATCTTCTGAATGGGTCAGTCTAAAGATGGAAACAGAGATGAGATCCTATAGAAGAGAATATTTGTAGCTCAAGGTTAAACTGGGTGATCCCTGCTGCCTCTGAGCTTGATTCTTCTCTTGCAGACCTTTCATTACCCAACTAGGTCACATTCTCAGTGCTACCTAGATTGATAATGCAACATCTTCAAGAAAACAACCAAGCTCAGAGAGCCTCAACAACCCCAGAGGGGTTGTGAAATGGGACAAAACTCGCGTAACAACAGTCAGGCTTAGTAACAGAAAATTTGGGCTCAATTGTAATCACAAATCAAGGACTGGCTGTATTGGATTCAGTGATCAATAGGGTGAACTGTGAATTAAAATGACTAACCACAGCATTTTGGATGGGTACAGGATAATGAGGAAAGGGTCTTTCAGATAGTAAACTGGTAGTAGAAGGCCAGAGACATCAAGGCAGAGCAGAGATATGTCAGATTCAAGCCAGGACTGTCAAGGATTGTTTGAAGAACAACCAAACTCAGAAAGCACCAAGAATCCCAGATGTTCCACCTTGAGCTAAAAGAAAATACTGTATTCTCCTCTATTGTTTGAAGACTTAGGAATGCTAAGCAGAGATCTGAGGAAGCAATAGCGCAGACAAAACCCAAAATAGACGACATGATTCTGCTGGACTCGAGTTAAGCATTACAATATCCTTGAAAGAAATGAGGTTACCAACAATAGTAGGGAAGGTTGGAGGAGCATCCATGTGGGGATTGCAGAGAAGAATGTCATCCTCTCCCTGGTTACCCAGACAATCTCTCCGCTCTGCCTCGAATCGGAGCTTCATTGTCTCACAACGTAGTCGATTTGTGAATTCTCAGGCTTGAGACAATTGGCCGCATAGAATGGAGAGGATAAAACAAGAGACCTAGCTGCATCATCAGATCCACATCAAAGGAAATCAAATCGTTATTACAGTCATAGACCAGCATAACCATGAATGGGTTCCCCTTAATGTTTTTATACTTATAAAGGATGGAAGGAAGGAAAGAAGGAAGGAAGGAAGGAAGATAGAATGGAAGGAAGGAAGGAAGGAAGGAAGGAAGGACCCTTCCTTCCTTCCTTCCTTCCTTCCTTCCTTCTTTCCTTCCTTCCTTCCTTCATTCTCTCTATCTTCCTTCCTTCCTTCTTTCTATCTTCCTTCCTTCCCTCCCTCGCTCCCTCTTTCCTTCCTCTCTCACCTTTTCTTCTTTCCTCCCTCTCCCTCCCTCCCTTCCTTTCTCTTTTCCTTCCTTCATTCCCAAGTATAAAAGTATATAATAGAAGATCCCTCCCAATGACAACTGAGCTTTTTTTTTTTTTACTAAATCATGCACCAGAATAGGGAATGAGTTGCGAAGGATTACCAAACGAGGGCAAGGAGTTATGTAATGACTACAAAGCAGAGAAAAATATCATTATGTTCTAGATTTCCATGGCAGACAAAAAAAAGGGAAAAGCCGGTCTTTTCACCGTGGTGAACAATGGAACAGAATATGGCAAATTCATCCCACAATCATCCAGTCGCAGGCAGCAAAGACATTCTTACAGAAAAAGTATCATCCTTCTAACAGTCCTCTGTGATCGCATGTTGTACCAAGCCAAGATAAAACCTCTCCTCTATTGGGGACAAAAACGCAATCAGAAAAATGAAAGGTCTAATGACTGGGTTACAGCTGTGCAGTATAATATTAGGCTAAAGCATAGCTCCTCCTGAAAATCCACATCAACAGTTTCGATTCCAGCCAGGGCTTATCAAAACCCAATGTACTCAGATATTGCAAAGAACTTTAACTTCACGATTGTTCATTTGGAAAGCTCTCTTGAAGGGTCAAAGAGGCCAGAAGCATCTCCAAGTAAATTAATTTGAGCTAACCGTTTAAGCAGCAAAGCCATCTACAGGCCTTGTAGAACGATCCGCCTGGCATCCAGCCAGAGCGGAAGACTGGATGGAAACACAGTCAGGCCCACCAACTAAAATCCTTAGAAATTAGAGCCGGATATTATTTACCGTCTTGTGCTTCATAGATCAGATAATTCCAGACTTTTGCTTTATATATCATCATTGCTGCCAGGATGTGGTTGTTACTGTTTTGTCACACAATGTGCAAAAGGATGAGACTTTGGGCTGGACATTTATGGATGCCATTTTTGACTGATCTTTTCATTCTTCTCAGAGAATCTTCTCAATCTTCTTATTCTCTATTTTGGTGCATGAGTTTCCTTTTTGATGCCTACTTTCCTTCCTTCCTTCCTTTCTTCCTTCCTTCCTTCTTCCTTCCCTTCCCTTTCCCTTCCTTCCTTCTTTCCTTTTCTCTATCTTTTTCCTCTGTCTCTTCCCTTCCCTTCTCTTCTCTTCCCTTCTCGTCTCTCATCTTCTTTCTTCCCTCCCTCCCTTCCTTCCTTCCTTTTCTCTATCTTCCTCTCTTCGCTTCCCTTTTCTTCCCTTCCCTTCCCTTCTCTTCCCTTCTCATCTCTTCTTCCTTCCTTCCTTCCTTCCTTCCTTCCTTCCTCCCTTCCTCCCTCCCTCCCTCCCTCCACCCACCCACCCACCCACCCATCCATCCATCCACCCATCCATTCATCCTTCCATCTTCTTGATGCCAAAAAGGAAACTCCAAATATTTAAATGACAGCCTGCTCCATATAGACAACATCACTCTTCCAG
>NW_015387087.1:442519-469944 GCF_001527695.2 Protobothrops mucrosquamatus
CAGAAGAACAGTCTTCTTGAACACGGGGTTGACATGACATTCACAAGGACATCTCCTTCTGGGAGATGCTTTCCCAGGCCAGGCAGAGTTCTCCGTCTCTTCTGCAGATCAGAGCCCTTTGCTTCCGAAAGAGAGCAAGGCAACCCGGAACACCGCAGATCTCTCTGCTCGTGGAAACAAGTTTTGACAAGTCTCACTCTCTCATAGCTGCCTCTCTAATCATCAGGTCAAAACTGACATATTTACTGAGAGGGGCAGTTGGTGAAAGAGTCCTCGGGAATGTAACTCCCTGATCGGCTTTGTTTGCGTCTGAATGAGGAATGTGGATATTTTACTTGCTAAAACAAGGCAGGAGACTATTTTCAACTACGTCAATCATTATCTGCTAATTAGTGGTTTGGAGGCAAAAGGTCCTTAATTCTAAAAAGTACAGTTAGTCCTTGTCTTACAACCACTCGGTTAGCAACCCCTTGAAGTTATAACAGCAGTGGAAAAAGTGACTTACGATTGGTCCTCACACTTACGACCGGTCCTCACACTTACGACCGTTGCAGCATCCCCAGAAGTCACATGATCAAAATTCAGGCACTTGCAACCTGGTTGCAGCATCCCAGGGTCATGTGATCGCTATTTGCCTCCTTCCCAGCTAGCTTCCAACAGCCAAAGTCAACAGGAGAAGCCAGATTCATTTAGTGACCATATGATTCACTTAACAACTGCAGCAATTCGCTTAGCAACCATGGCCAAAGGGTCATAAACTCCAGCGTGACCTGCGTAACCATCACCCTGCTCAACAACAATGGACGTTCGCTTCCCAACGGTGGCCCTAAGTCAAGAATTACCTGTATATTGAGGCGGTTTCCATCTGCCTGGCATTTACCTGATTTCCGTGCACTCAGACCCAGATGTTACAGCTACACAACTCTGCCTTTCTTTGTACGCACAATTTCCCATCCCACTAAAGGTGCAAGCGTGGAAGTCTGCTCCCTTTCGAAAGGCCCCCCCAGGTAAAATAACGTAGTTGTCTTCCATATGGCGATGTGCTTAACTCGCAGTGCTCCAGTTGTTCCATATTTGTGTGTGATGTTCAGCAAACATCCAGACCGCACGTTGTGTTCATTTTCTGGCTATAAAAATGCAGGGGAACTCAGTATTCCTGATAGCTCTGCTTCTCCGCTCATTAACTTATAGGCTCATCCCTTGATCTAATTTCAGCTGCGCAGGTAAAGTTCACAGCGCACCAGCATCTCAAGGAAGCTCATGTTAAGATTTTAGGAGGGGAAGAAGTAAAATAAACATAGTACAGGGAGTCCTTGACTTACAATAGTTCATTTAGTGACCATTCAAAGTTACAACGGGCACCGGAAAAAGTGACTTAGGACCATTGTTCATGTTTGCAACCACTGACTGCAGCATTATAATAATAATAATAATAAAGTTGGAAGGGACCTTGGAGGTCATCTAGTCCAGCCCCCTGCTCAGGCAGGAAACCCTATACTGTTTCGGACAAATGGCTGTCCAGTCTTTTCTTAAAAACTTCCAGTGTTGGAGCATTCACCACTTCTGGAGGCAGGTTGTTCCACTGGTTAATTGTTCTGTCAGGAAGTTTCTCCTTAGTTCCAGGTTGATTCTCTCTTTGGTTAGTTTCCATCCGTTGCTTCTTGTCCTGCCTTCAGGCGCCTTGGAGAATAGCTTGACTCCCTCTTCTTTGGGGCAGCCCCTGAGATATTGGAACACTGCTATCATGTCCCCCCTCATCCTTCTCTTCGTTAAACTAGACAGACCCAATTCCAGCAGCCGTTCCTTATATGCTTTAGCCTCTAGTCCCCTAATCATCTTTGTTGCTCTTTGTTGCTCTTCTCTGTACTCTGTACTCATTCCCATAGTCACGTGATCAAAATTCAGTCGCTTGGCAACTGACTCGTGCTTATGACAGTTTCGGTGTCCTGGAGTCGTGTGATCCCCTTTTGCAACCTTCTGACAAGCAAAGTAAATGGGGAAGCCAGATAACAACTGTGTCACAAATTTAACAACTCTGGCAAAAAGGTATCCAAAAATGGAGCAAAATTCATTTAACCACCGTCTCGCTTAGCAACAGAATTTTTGGGATCAGTTGTGGCCTAATGTCAGCTGTGCAGGTAAACCTCACAGTGCACCACCATCTTATGGAAATTCGTGTTAAGCTTTTAAGAGAGAAAGAAATAAAATAACCATAGTACATGAATAGTATTATAGGTTTGAGAGCCGACTGAAATGATAGTGCTGCATCTTTTCCGAGTCCAAATTTATCTACATAATGTTATCAGCAGGAGCCTTGAACAAATATCGCTTAATATCAGAGAGCTGACAATTGGGAATACTACAGTGATGTGTTTCAGAGGGAAGGTTGTCATAAGAAGGCATAGATAAAGGTAGGAAATGAAGCATTCTTCCTTCCAGTTAAATTGTTCTGGAATTAGGTCTGGGAGAAAAAAAAGTTAGAAAACTAACATTACTTTCTGCAAGAAGTTCAGTAGAATTTGAAGTCCCCTCTATTATTTAACATGTATATATCTCTGCTGGGAAGAATAATTCACAGGCTTGGTGCCAATTATCGACACCATGGAGAAGATAGCGAGTAATATTTTCTTTCCTAAAAACACAGGGTTAGATATACAATATCTAGGACTTCTCTATCACCAGGCTGGAATTGACTGGATATATGAAAATCAACTGAAAATAAGTCCAGACTTAATTATTTTGCTGGCTGGGGAATTCTGGGAGTTAAGTCCACAAGTCTTAACATTGCCAAGGCTGGACACCCTGATATAAAGTCTTAAGTCTGCGTTAATGTCTATGTTTGGTTGATCAACCAGACACCTTTGAAAGATCTCACCAATTATTTAACATCAACAATTAATTTTGCTTTCTTTGGACTATGCTCCATGTTATAGAATAGAGATCAGAAGTCAGCCCTGACCTTATTAAAATTTGGGACAGGAACTGAAAACACAACGATTTACCTAGGATCTATTTTTATTCATTTATTAAATATATTTGCTGCCAATCTCACAATTCAGGTCTAGGAGACCTAGGAGGGTTTTGACCTAATTTACCTAGAGTGGTTCCTGTTCTAATGTTTAAATGTTAACTAGTCTGGTTTTCAATGTTCTATATTTTCACATTTCAACAAAATTTTTATCGATGATTATTTTTGTCATATTTTTTGCAAGTGGCTGGTAAGGTATTGGTTCTATGTTGACTGAGCAGTCCTTTGTGCTATTGCAATCCTGAGAACCAATACAGGAATACTCTTGTGTCTATGTGCAAAATCATTGTCTGTTCATGATTGTATTCCAACATGACTTTAAATGGGGAGATAACATTGGCAGTGGTGCAATGTTTATGGGAGTGTGGGAGTAAATACGTTTCATGCTCACCTATTCCTCCACAAAATAAAATCTTTTCGTACAGAAAATTCCCATGTCACAGAGAACGGCCGGGCAAATGTTCTCCATAACTGATCAAATGTGTCTATTTGGGAATGAGGTGGCTGAAGCAGCAGGCGTGAGCTTAAATGGACTCCAGAAGATGGTAGAGGACAGGAAGGCCTGGAGGAATGTTGTCTATGGAGTCGCGATGGTTCAGACACGACTTCACAACTTACAACAACAATTTGGGAACTAAATCCATTGGACAGCTTTCAAACATGCCTCAAGCGCCTCTACAGAGCTGGTCCTGGAGAAGCTGTAATACCTGATTCTGCTGATGGTGCTAGCCTCTGTCCCAAAGGGCAGCTGGACATTCTTGGGGTTTTTTTTTCCTTTCTTTGAAAACATTTCATTTCTCATCCAAGAAGCTTCTTCAGTTCTGAAGAAGAGAATTGAAGAAATGGAGCCTGCAGAACTGAAGAAGTTTCTTGGCTGGGAAGTGAAACGTTTTCAAAGACAAAACAAGCCAAGAAAGTCCAGTTGCCTTTTGGGAAAAGTAGTCTAAGAAGCTTCTTGGTTGAGAAGCAAAACATTTTCAAAAGGAAAAAAAAAACAAGAAAGTCCAGTTGCCTTTTTGGGAAAAGCACCTTTGGGACAACCATGACCTGGATGATTGAGAATGTCCATAGACGTGTTAGCCTCTGCTTTGCAATGGAGTAGAATAACAGAATAACAGAATAGCAGAGTTGGAAGGGACCTTGGAGGTCTTCTAGTCCAACCCTCTGCTCAGACAAGAGACCCCTAAACTATTTCAGATAAATCGTTGTCTACTCTCTTCTTAAAAACTTCCAGTCTTGGAACACCCACAACTTCTGGAGCCAAGTCCTTCCATTGATCAATTGTCCTTAGTTCTAGGTAGCTTCTCTCCTTGATGAGTTTCCATCCATTGCTTCTTGTCCTGCCTTCAGGTGCTTTGGAGAATAGGTTGACCCCCTCTTCTTTGGGGCAGCCCCTCAAATATTGGAACACTGTCATCATGTCACCCACAGTCCTTTAAACTAGACCTACCCAATCCCAGCAACCGTTTTTTATATGTTTTAGCCTTTGGTTCCCCTAGTCATCTTCGTTGCTCTTATCTGCCCTCTTTCTAGAGTCTCACCATCTTTTTTACATCATCATGACCAAAACATGATTCAGAATTCGAATTGTGGTCTTACCAAAGCAATATAAAGTGGTAATAACACTTCACGTGATCTTGATTCTATCTCTCTGTTAAGGCAGCCTAGGAAGGAGCTGAAACTTTTTTATTATTATTATTCTCATCTTTCATCCTCCTCCTTTTTCTTTCATCCTCCTTCCTTTTTTTGACCTCATTATGACTTCTACAGTCCCCAATTACTGTAAGCATTTCCAAGAGGATAATAATTCTAGGGAGGAGAGAAAAACAGCAGGAGCTGATGAACTCTTAAGGAAAAAAAGATCTTGTTATTCAAATGTGCTTAGTAATAAAAAAAAAATAACAAGCAAAAAAAAAATTATGGATAACGTGTAATATTTAGAAAGAGCTATTTTAAAATAGAAATCTGACATTCTCAGCATGGGGGCCAGCCACAATTTAATTCTTTCTTCCATTTGAGCAAAATAAAAATGAAGAAGTAACAGTTACCGGATCTGGTCATTTCTGAGAAAATTATGGTGACCTCTAGCAAAACGAAAGAATATAAGGAAGACTGTTTTTTGAAATGATATTGCTTTTATCATGCTAAACATTCAGAGGAGGCGAGTGCGGATTTTACCCTAATTTCCCTAGTCCAGAGATGGTAACCTATAGCTAGAATTATGCTCTAAGTTAACTAAGCTAAGTTAGAATTCAAGCTGAGGCGATAAGAGGCTTAACTTTCCAGTGCTCAGAACTTCTTCATCTCAGTTGTCTCACTGGAATTATATTATTTTGTATATTCTTGCTAGTGGAACAAGAGAAGAAGTATCCTAAATCTTTCCCCAAAGTAATGGTTTAGCCTTAGACAAAACTCTGCATTCCAGGCACAGAATATTCTAGTATAACCCAGAATGTTCCATATCTGGAACATTTCTTCCATATCTATAATGCAGAGTTGGGCTTATCCCTTGAACAAACCAATACTTGAATTCAATGTTTCTCAACCTCAGCAATGTAAAGATTGAGGACTTCAACTCCCAGAATGCCCCAGCCAATCATACTAATACATACCTAAGGACACAAAATGCTACAAAACATGCAGAATATACCTTCAGGCTCTCCCCATTTACACACACCACTATCAGCCAAAGTCAGGTATATTTTGATCTTTCCCTCTCATTCTAATAATCTACTCTGGATAATGAAGGAACCTGTTCTGCAAAACAAATAATGCCTGAGAGTCACTAATTAGGTAAATGTGCTAAAAAGCATCTCTTATCACATCGTCAGCTAAGCATTTGCCTTGAAAAATACAGAGTAAAGCCAGCATGATTAGATTATTTCACACTGACAACAAGGGATGCTCTTCTTCTGCTGATTGGAATTTATATCTTTTCGCTGAATATCCACGGCAATAATTCAGCGAGGAGCTTTGATGGAAGCGATGCTGAAAGGGAAGCATACTGCAAAGAAAAGATCCAATTTTAAAAAATCCTAACTGGGGATACTGTAGAACAGTCCCAGATGCTTTTGGGTGCAAAGTATATATTTTAGCCCAAAGAAAAGATCCAACTAAGGGCTAAAATATATACTTTGCACCCAAAAGCATCTGGGACTGTTCTACAGTATCCCCAGTTAGGATTTTTAAAAATTATTGATTAGATTTTTATCCACCCTTATTATTTTTACAAATAACTCAAGGTGGCGAACATACCTAATATTTCTTCCTCTTCCTATTTTCCCCACAATGACAACCCTGTGAGGTGGGTTGGGGTGAAAATGACTGACCCAAGATCACTCAGCCAGTTTTCATGCCTAAATTGGGACTAGAACTCACCGTCTCCTGGTGATTGGCCCAAAGACATCTAGCTGGCTTTCATATTTAAGGTGAGACTAGAACTCTCAGTCTCCTGGTGATGGGCCCAAAGTCACCCATCTGGCTTTCCTGCCTAAATTGGGACAAGAACTCACCGTCTCCTGGTGATGGGCCCAAAGACATCTAGCTGGCTTTCATATTTAAGGTGAGACTAGAACTTTCAGTCTCCTGGTAATTGGCCCAAAGTCACCCAGCTGGCTTTCCTGCCTAAATTGGGACTAGAACTCACCGTCTCCTGCCTTCTAGGCCAGCATCTTCACCACAACCCCAGATTATATCAGCATAATAACATGATCCTCTAGGCAAAGACTGCAAAGCTCTTCAAATAAAAAGAATAAAATAGGGCAAGAACTAGCACAGGAAAGAGCAGACATGTAAAAGCTATACGTGGTCCACTAAACGCCATAGTGAACAAACCTGTTGAGTCAAAGAGAAAGTTTGTCACGTGTGCTAAGAACAATGTAGGCACCAGGCAGTCACCTCTGGGGACAGAATTCCATAGGAGGGGCCAGATCCTTCTTACAGTCTTGCACTTAGCTTTACCTAAGGAAGAACTTCAAGGAAGACTTCTATGTGTGACCGGAATGTTTGCTTGGCTATATAAAGACAGACTAATTAAATGAGGAATACTTGATTCTGGGTTGGGCAAAAGCCATCAGAGGTCACACTCCCAAAAATAAAACCAGAAGAAGCTCCAGTTTCCTTCTTATAATTCTACGACGGTGTTTAGAGTCAAGACCGAGACAGGATATTATGTCCGGTGGTTTCCATATCTCCAAATTTCTTACTCCTTTTAGGTTATTTCACATCATGCATTCAGTCTAGGGTGTGATTGTGATGTATATCTATAATTACAGGTATAATGAAAAGGGGCAAAGAAAATCAATCAGTGCTGTCTCCCATACAAAATACTTGGATTATTATGCAAAGATGTAGTCACCGAGGCAAGAGAGATTGCAGTAAATAAGGACATAGAAATCATTAGGGTAAGATAGTCTTTCAAAGAATAGATTATACCAGGCTCCCCTGCTGAACTTCATTACAGAGATAATCAGCTCCTATTGGGCAATCCCGATGTAGGTAAAACTGAAGGATAATGAGATTCCTCCCAGAAAAAAAAGAGATATGAAATTTGATGCATACAGTTTAAAAACTGCATAAAACTGGGGCAAACATATGCTTTGTGTGATCCCGGAGACAAGATGCTGCAAATCAGGATCAAAGTAGCAAGAAGGAAGCAAATTAGATCCAATTTGGTAACTCCAGAGATGTCCTCTTCCACTCCTTATTATTCTGGAGTTCCAGCAACCTCTAACACAAATCTAGCCAAGTTGTTTTCAAAGACTGTTGCATTGGAATACCAGGGGTCAAATTCAAAAGGACTGAAAACAGGAAAAACTCAAAGGATGCCTCAAAGAGTCTAGATGCTGTAGTTCTTAAAGGTTTGTATCATCCCTCCATCTTCCTTTTTTTTATTAGAAAGAAGGTTGCATTTTATTGAAGAGGAGAGCCAGACAGAAAGATGACTCTGGAAGAAAAGAGAGAGAGAGCACATGCAGGGAGTGGGTTTTTATACCCTCTGGGGCTCTTTTTTATTTTTATTATTTTTTTTATCAAGTATTAACATACATTCTTTTTACATTCTTATCTATCAGCTACTCTAACACAAATCTAACCAAGTTGTTTTCAAAGACTGTTGCATTGGAAAACCAGGAGTCAAATTCAAAAGGACTGAAAACAGGAAAAACTCAAAGGATGCCTCAAAGAGTCTAGATGTTGTGGTTCTTAAAGGTTTGTATCATCTCTCCATCTTCCTAACAAAAGTCAGTCAAAGTAAATGCAAAGGCATTTTCTCCCATTGCCAGAAATGTCCTCACCCACATTGACTTGGGCAGTCATGCCAGTTTGGTCTAGTACTGAAGGCACCAGACTAGAAAGCAGGCTTTTGAGTTCAAGTCCCGCCATAGCCATGAAAGCCAGCTGGGTGACTCTGGGCCAGTCACACTCTCCCAGCCCAACCCACCTCACTGAGTTGTTGTTGTTGTTATGAGGAAGAGGGACTAAACCCCCCAGGATGAGAAAGTTTCCTTACCTATGATCTAATGGTTGAACAGTCAACAATCTGGTTCTTTAACAAACTGTGGAGTTGAGCCTATGTTCCGTGGTTTCTTTAAAATTAGAACCTATACTTGTATCCTCTTCCAAAAACTACACTGTGCTTCTGGAAGAAGCTGAGGAAAGAAATCACACAGTTGTACAAATCCTACCAAAATGGAAGAGGCTGCCATATGAAGGAATGAGTTCTTCTCAAGTGGAGGTCTTTAAACAGATGGACAACTATCAGAGATGCTTTAGTGGAACCTGCAACTAGAAGCTAGTTATCCTATAGGAACTCTAAGTCCTGTGTCCAACTTTTTGAAAAAATACTAAGAACAAAATGTGATAAAACTGAGGCTCTGGACATGAAACCATGGCATATAGCAATAGCACTTATATACAGCCCCATAGTGCTTTACAGCACTCACTGAGCGACTTACAGTGTCAGCGCATTGCCCCCAACAATCTGGGTCTTCATTTTACCAACCGAAGGATAGAAGGATGGAGACAACCTTGAGCCAGTCAGGATCAAATTCCAGGCTGTGGGCAATAGTGCATTCTAACCACTGCACCACCACAGCTCTTATCCATTCAAATATAGAGAAAAGACGAACAAATATCCTCCCCCAAACTACATTTTCTTGGGGATAATACACTGGGAGTTGTATAGGCTGGCAAGGATATTCGCTTGCCAAAATTAGAGAATAACAGAGTTGAAAGAGACCTTGGAGGTTTTCTAGTCCAGATCTTCTAGTCTTCTGTGTCTAACGGAGGCAAGATTGAAGTCATTCATTCCACAGTCCATTCATCTTTACTGCAAGCATGTGTCTCATTCATCCTCCTGTTTATTCCCTTCTCTCTGGGTGAATTCGCCAAGGCGAAGCGCTTCAACAACCTGGATTCTTTCTGAAGGTTTTGGCAGCTAAAGCCAACAGGGGAAAACACTAAGCAATGTTCACTTAACAGTCTGTTTGGAAAAAGAACAGTGTTAGTACCTTCCTTTGGCAAAACTACAGCCTCTGAGGTGTATCCTATAATGGTACATGTGATCTATTGACACAGACACTTAAACAAATTATATTAGATGGGGATCAACCAAAGAAGAATATAATTCTAGCCTTTGGGCTGTGCTGAAGGCAGCCAGAATTGGCAATCTAAAACACAGCAGGTAAAAAAAAAATGTGTGGTTACGGCTGTTGAGACTATTTGTGTGGGAAATATTACCTTTATGGAATGGATGAGAAAGTCATACCATTGACAATCATCCAGTTATAATCCAAGTCAAAGAAAGAAACCGGCCACCTATGATGAACCACTCATGGAAATGTCAACCAACCCCATCCTCTAAAGGAGCTTTGGAGGAGAAAACAATAACTGGAGGGCTGAGAATTAATTAACTCATTAAACTGATATGCTGCCCAACTTACAGCAACTCTGGGCAGTTGGAACTTGCTTCAAAAAAAAATTCAAGCAGGTTAAATGTTCCAGCTCCAAGAAGACCCACCAATACCGAACGGATTGGTTTAGAAGAAAGTAATTTTCAAGTATGTCGGCAACCAATGGAACGCTTGCCTAATCAATAAGTGAAGCAGAAAGGAGGTAAGTGCAAATAAAGGAAGAGTTGTTGGGAAGCCAGCTTGTTTTTGAATGTTGATCAATATCTCTATAGCTTGGCAATTCCGGAGAAAGTCATCAAAGCACTATTTTTGCAAATGAATCCATGTGGGATAAATCTACTGTAAGGGATACGAGAACGATGATCAAAGAGGAAAAGCATTACATGATTGACACCTACACACTGAGGAAATTTATGTTCGCAGCAAATGCTTTTCCAAAACTGTAAATCCAACTTTGAAAGCATGAAAGTCCGGAGCTTGAAGTATTTACTATGTAGAGTTCCTGCAGTCAAGCTACTCTTTGAAACAGACCAAAACATAGAAAGTAGACATGTCAGTTGGGTTTTCCTATGAGGGTTTGTTTTATTCATTGATCAAATCATACCGGTCAGTTTCAGCTTGGCCTGGAAACCAGGAAACCAGGAGTTCTAGTCCTCCCTTTGGCATGAAAGCTCTCTGGATGGCTTTGGACCAATCATTCTCAACCCAACCCACCTGAAGAGGTAGGGGTATGATCACCACCTTGAGATATATATTAAAATACATATTTTATAATTATTATTATTATTATCATCATCATCAAACCAGAATGGCTGGGTTCATACACTGAATACAATTCAGCAAACCAAATCATGGCTTCTCAGCATGTGTGGAACCAAACCGTCAACACTTCTAATGAAAATAGTTATCCAATTATCCAAAGCGCTTCTGGTTTCAAAAGTCTGTTTCTTCTGAAACCACACCTATAGTCTCTCAATAAAGACAATTGTGTGCTATCAATAAATATGAAAGAAAAGAGAGCAGTGCAAGATCTATATAGAAAGTATAACGCAGCAGCATGAAGAATAATGCATTGATGGTAGATACATCAACCCACGAGTAAGACCTTACAAAGCTGTTCTACTCCCATGAAACACAGGGAGCTGGTTCTGGTCCATTGTCACGTCACTACTGAATTTGGTATTTCAATGGTTTGACTTGGAAAAAAGTTTCTTTTCTTTCTTCATAATTATTTAAGAGAACATTAACTCAGTGTGTTGGAGCCGTAGTGAATTAGCAATCTGACACGTCTCACAGACAATCTGCAACTAAAGAGACAGAGAGATTTTTGTGATAGTTCTGAAATTAAATTAAATTCCCTGGAGTTTCAGCAAGGCTTATGTTTTTTTATCCCAGGCTCTTTATTAAAAAGCAATAGCAAAAGTGACTAAGAATACTGAAATCCATGAATGTAATTATTCAAAGAAAAAGTTACTGAGAAAACCAGGAAAGTGTCTCATAGTGTCAAAGTGTGACTGGGAAGACTCAAGTTCAAATCCCCGTTCGGCCACAGATCTCATTAGTGCAGTCGATTAGAATAGAATAGAATAGAATAGAATAGAATAGAATAGAATAAAATAGAATAGAATAGAATAGAATAGAATAGAATAGAATAGAGCAGAGCAGAGCAGAGCAGAGCAGAAAGAACAGAACAGAACATTTTATTTGGCCAAGTGTGATTAGACATACAAGGAATATGTCTCCAGTGCAGAAGCTCTCAATATACATGCAAAGCAATAGGATAATAATAATCATAATAATGATATCAATAAGAGGGGGTACTAGGCCAACTTATGCCATCAACAGATGATCTATGATCATACGACTGAAACTGAATCTCTTTTTCATGTACACTGATTGGCTTACTCAGCCACAGCTTCTGATGGACCATGAGTAAAGAATACTTAGTTCTAGGCAGATCAAGTCTTTCGGCAAATCTAGACCATAAAATAGAGGGGAATTTATGATCAGAGGAAATTATGTGGCTCAGCTTCATGGGAGGATGAACAACCAGTGTGGACATTTTGGCCGTAGCTTTGCAAGCTCCCTCAATATGCAGTTGAAACTTTCAGCTGCATAAAATGCTAAACACAGTGTAGGTGACAGATCAGCATCCAGTCAATATTATACATTTAAGTAATTTACATTCAATAGCTCTATATTTTCCTCAATTAAGCAAAGCTGGAAAATGATTAACACTTTGTCAGCGATGATTAATACTAGCATCTGTAAAGCGGGTGCTATATGCAGTGTCAAAAGGTGTTCGTGTGCAGCTAAATTTGTTTACTAATAAAATCTTGGGAAATGCAATGCATATTGTCTTTGGAAGGTTAATGGGCAATTCACTTTTTAAAATGAATTTTCTTAGATTAGCTCATGAATTTTGAATTTTGTTAACCTTGTCTAGTGCCAAAACAGTGCTATTAGTCAAATAGATTCCTGCGCATAGACATGAGCAATAATAAATAAGCTTAATTGAAACTTAATACAGACGTTTAATTGGAACTTCATGTGTGGTCCCGGTTTTTCATACCTGATAAACAATTATGAATTTGTGTCGCTCAATATTTAATAAAATACTCAATATCTGAGAGGCTGCCACACAGAAGAGCAGGTCAACCTATTTTCCAAAGCACCGGAAGGTAAAACAAGAAGGAATGATTGGAAACTAACCAAAGAGAGAAGCAAGCTAGAATTAAGGAAAAAATTCAGTGAGAACAATTAATAATTAACCAGTGGAATGGCTTGCCTTCAGAAGTTGTGGGTGCTCCATTACTGGAGGCTTTTAAAAAGAGACTGGGCAGCCATTTGTCTGAAATAATATAGGGCAGGGGTTCCCAAGCTTTCTGGGTTGAGAAATGGAGGGGCAGGCACCTTTATGTATGCATGCGCATAGATGCAAATGTGGCCGTGCATGTGTGCGTGTGAATGGGACCACGAGCATGTGTGCTCTACAAATGGAGCTGCCAGCGCCAGTGTGAGGATTGCGGCAAAGCTAGTGGCAGCGTGAGATTCACGGCGAGGCTAGCGCCACTGCAAGTTCCCAGCCACTCATGTGGCCCAGTAGCCAAGAAGCCACGGCCCAGTAGAGGGCTGCGGCCCATAGGTTGGGGACCTCTGATATAGGGTCTCCTGCTTGAACAGGGAGTTGAACTAGAAGACCTCCAAGGTCCCTTCCAACTCTCTTATTCTGTTAAGTCTGACCACAGCTCTCTGGAAGTTCAGAGAGGCGTTTCAAACTGTGGTTGGATAGACCTTGAATTGAACGTGAAATGTCTTACCTGCAAATATGTGTCTTCTATCACTGGGCTACTCTCCTTGGAAGACAAAATTTATGGGAATTATCTAAGAATGTCATCTGATTACATATTGTATGCATCAGCTGGGTGCACAAAATTATCAGACATTTTTCCAGCAGGCATCCAAGGTGAATTTTCCTCTTCATAGAGTTGGTTTATTAAGGCTACCAAGCCTAAATGCTGCTCAGTGCAAAAGCCCATCATCTAGCACACTCAAACAGATGCTTGCCTCGTTTTTGTTTGAATATGTCCAGCAAAGAGGAGGAGAACTTTAAACAGGAAGGCCCGATTGAAAGTGTCAGCAATTTGTCAACAATTAACGGTCAACTTACTAAGAAGAATATGATTCATCTGCTTTGGTTCTGGCTTAGCCTGTGATTCCAGGCATTGTAATTAACCAGTCATGATTATGGGTTAGTATTAGATACAAAGGAAGGAGATAAAATGAATGTCCATTAATCTTCTCACTTTGGTTTCTATAACAGTATTGAGAGGGGAGAATGAGCATAAATGCAAACAGTCCCTGGGCTGCTTTGGACTAAAAAAAACTTTCTCTGGGTTAATTAGCAAGCTGGTTCAGGGGACTGTATATGTCATCCTAATTCCCCTTGACCCAGTTAACTAGGTCAGTCCAAAGAGAGCCTCTGTGTATTGATCTCCGTAAAGTGGTTGGAGTGTACAATAAGCAATGAAGAGCAAAAGAGCTCTCATAAACTAACAATGTACCCCAGGCCAGTGATCATGCAAAAGCAAGAAACCAATTTTATTATCCAATATGCCATTTGTAATACTTTTTGACATTAATAGCCACACAAAGCTTGGTAATTGCGCAACCTATATTGCATCTCTAAGGCAAGGTCAAAAAATATCCAATTGTTGCAGATGTAATTTGCAATAAGCCACCAAAAACACACCTTGAGGATACAACATCAGCTGAGAAGACAGGGTCAAAAGTTGCCAGAAACTTAAATCTATACCTGGAAGAAACTTGTCATTTGCTGTCTCCAAAGGCAGATCTCTCTCTCTCTCTTGATGTTGCATCCATCTTCAAGATAAAACACCGTCTCTTTTCACAGAGGCAAAGGACAACTATCTAGGAATCTTCCGGGGGAAATACCAGGTTTCACCTCATTTGTTTTAGATTTACAATCCACCGCCACAGCGCAATTGCATACATCATACTTTCCTTGAATTTAAAGTATTAAAAAATGATTAAAATGCAAGTTGTTAACAGCTCCAGTTGACTAATAAAACTCAGGCAATTTTTCTTCCTTCTCTCCTCTTAGGATGATAAAAAAAAATGTGCTACCTGAGAGAAAATGAAGAATTTTCACTCAGCCTACAGTTGGTCACATCTATCCGAGCGAAAGCAAAGCAAATCAGATGGGGAAGAAAATTGCCAAGTACTTGGTGTTTGAGAAGTTTTATTTACTCTGAGTTTAGGACTACATAGGCCATTAGTTCAAAAGGGGGGGGAGCATATCTTTAAGAAGCACACAGTTCTGCTTTCAAGCCTGCTGAACTTGAGACAAGGAGAAAATATACAATCTTTCCAAAGCTCTTTGAGTGCTTATATCAACTAATAGAGCAGAAATTCTGCCATTTACAGTATAAGAACCTCATTGGCTTCTCCATGTCATCTGACTAGGACTGAATTAAAAACCACAGGAGCAACCACGTTACAGATATGTTGATTGCATTCAAAGTAGCAGTAGATCAGAATAGCAATACTCAATTCTAGCTAGTCCAGATGAAACAGAATAACAGAATAACAGAGTTGGAAGGGACCTTGGAGGTCTTCTAGTCCAACCCCCTGCTCAGGCAGGAAACCCTGTTCCATTTCAGGCAAACAGTTGTCCAATCTTTTATTAAAAACCTCCAGTGTTGGAGCACCCACAATTTCTGGAAGCAAGTTGTTCCACTGATTAATTATTTTAACCGTCAGGAAATCTCTCCTTAGTTCTAGGTTGCTTCTCTCCTTGGTTAGTTTCCATCAGTTCCTTCTTGTCTTGCGTTCAGGGGTTTTGGAAAATAGATTGACACACACACCCCTCTTCTTTGTGACTGCCACTTAGATATTGGAACACTACTTAGATTCTCAATCATCCAGGTCACGATTGTCCCAAAGGTGGTTTTCAAAAGGCAAATGGACTTTCTTGAGATAGTCCAGAATATGACCTAGAATCAAGTTGCTATCATCCTTGGCTTCAGAAGACCTCTGCCTTCCATTTGAAACCCATTTCTGTACATCTTCCTCATAGAATTTACTGACTGCTCTTTAGAACAGGAGTTTTCAAAACCCAAATTTCCTTTTCAGATTTAAAATATTCAAAATCCTGATAAGTATGTTAAGGTCAACTTCTGATATTTTGCTCTTTTAAAAAGAATTGGAGCAAAATTCCAATCTGGTGTTTGCAGAAGCATCCTGGAGCTTACTGCCAAACTGTGAGAGAAATAAAAACTAAGTTACTATAATCTTTATCTCAGCTCTTAGTGTGTTGTCTTTTTTTTTTTCCTTTTAGCGTTTTTATGACTGCTTCGTTTTTTTCCCAGCTTCCAAATGTTCATTCTGCTTCAAGTTGTACTTTTAAGAGACATCATAATTTTTAAAATTGGAAAGAGGAGTTCCAGCTATTATATGTTCTTAGTCACAAACTAATGCAAATTGTACTGAAATACATTTATCGTATAACTATCCATATCTCAGTATATGCTTGTATGTGTGTGTGGGTATAGTTTTAACAGAATAACAGAGTTGGAAGGGACCTTGGAGGTCTTCTAGTCCAACCCCCTGCTCAAACAGGAGACCCTATACCATTCCAATCAATGGCTGCCCGGTCTCTTCTTAAAAGCCTCCAGTAATGGAGCACCCACACGTTTGGGAGGCAAGCCGTTCCACTGGTTAATTGTTCTCACTGTCAGGAAATTCATCAGTCTCATTAAATCATTTTTTAATTTTTCCAAAAGAAAAAGAAAGAATTGTGCACCGTGATTGTCAGCATAGCTGGCGAACTCAAGTAGGACTTCAATTTCTCATGTTCATCCAAACATACCAAATGTATGTCCTGACAATTGATAAGCCGTGACAAATTAGAGGCCAGTTGTCAGTCTTACTAGACATCTAGAGGCTGGTAAGACATGACATGATATAAATGTGACCCGTTTCTTCCCTCAAAGCACTTTCATGGTGGAAAGGAGAAAGAGGACTGAAGTCAAATTAATGGGTCCTTCAAACAGCATGAATTCCAAATACTTGCAGATTCCACCCTGTGGCGGAAGGAAATGTCAGTTCATAAGTCAACGGAGTTGCTGTTGTGTGAAAATACATCTATTGCTGTCACATCTTGTCCCCTTACTTTCATGTTTAATTAGCCCAAGTGCAGTAATATTTTCTTTTTTAATTCTCTCACGGAGCTCTCCGTGCTAGATGTTTATCGTTTCTCTCTATCTCTCTCTCTCTCTCTCTGTTGACCCATTTACAATCAAACATCCATGTTAGCAAAGTTTTCCTGAGCTATGTGCAGAACAATATCTCTGCTCCCACAACTGGACTAGGAAAATGGTTCTGTTAGCTGGGAATAAAAACAGATTCAGTTCTGGGCTGGGTTAAGCTAATTCTACCCCATTACCTGTTTGGGGAGAATATCAGTATCCAGTCAACTGATCCACTTTGCATGCTGACATTTCCAAAAACAAGAGCTGGAAGGAAAGAGCAGGTGGAGGGGGGGGGGAAAGTCCTGCAATGAACAAGGACATACATTCAATTTTGCAGCTACTAAAATTGTTGGCTGAGCAGGTTCAACAATAGCCGGGGAAATGATTGAAGCCTAGGAAATGGGCCTTTGTGAGTCAACAGGAGTGCTGATTTACCACCAGCTTATCCAGTACTCAGGAGCCAAGGACTTGACAGCATGAGGAAACAACAGCCAACGACTTAATAGCCAGCTATTAACAAGGCACCACATAACTACTATGCATAGAATAGCCCAAAGCACACGTTCTGGTGAGAGAGAAGTTCCCTTAGAATGGGCTCCAACATGAATCCAAAAGCTCAGAAAACTGGGTGCCCAACCCAGACTGGATCCTGGGACACATAAGATTCACCTTCATTCATGAAAAAAAAAGTCTACCCACCACAAAAGTCCCTGATAAGGTGTAGAAGCTCAAACTACTAATTGGCTGAAGCATCCCAGTCAAGCAGCTACCTGCTAAAATCTCAAGGAATGGGCTGGTGATAGAATAAAGCCTTGTCAGTAGCAATGCAGTGCAAGGATTCGTGGAACGCCAAGCGCTTTCTCGGGAAAATGCAATTCCAAAAATGCAGAAACGCATCTCACAACTCCTTTGGGACCTCTAAAGGTGTTCCAACATTAAGATCAACAGTAAACAGTGAGGTCCAAAAAGACAAATGAATGGTGGAATTAAGATGGCTGAATTCCAATAACTTACCAATACGTGAACTTGGGGGGGGGGGAAATCCACCCAAGGATTTATTTATTTTTAGGATCTTGCATTATACTGAAATTTTGTGGGAATTCAGCTTTCTTCCCAGAAATTGGGAGAGACACACCTGAGATTTGGTGTTTATGCAGGATATTTCCCTTTGCTTTTTTTAAAAAAATGTATTTTTAATTTAATTTGGGGATTCCACAGATATCTCCAGGGCTATTATGGATGGACTGGTGCCAGTAGAGATTTTCTTGCCATTTTGACCAAGCTGATCTGCTGTAACTGCTGTGCAGATTCATGCTGGACATTTATCTTTGACTATCATTTCTGATAATGTGTATTTAATGTACCGTTGAATGTGCACATTTATACCCAATGGCTGGAGCATAAGCCATCCATCAAGTCATCCAGATTCCAATCTAGCAAAGCTCATGAATCTCTTTTTACATTTTCCAACTCCCTGATTTCAATAGGGGTTACATGTGGTGCTCCGGAGTACCATTAACCACTCCATACAAAGTGCAATTTTGACCCTTAATAGGTTTCTCAAACTATGTTAGTTAGAGTAACCTTTCTGCCTCATCCTTCTGAGTGAGAAAAATAGGTCTCTGCCCCCTTCTCTTTTTTTTTCCTTTCAGCCCTCACAGCGAGAGCCTTTAGCATAATGCATTTTAAAATTTGCATGTAAATTTTCTCTTCAGCTAGAAAAACAACTGTAATCACTGTATCAGGCCTGCAATCTACGTGTAATTGCACATATTGGGGGACCCTCCTTTCAAAGAATCATCCAGCAGCTTCTAGTTTTGTGTCTGGTCTCACAGGTGAAGGTGCCGCAGAGGTACATAAGAAGGGTAAAGTCATGACTGTTGTTGTAGGTGAGAGAGATTCAACATCAGTAGAAAAGTGTGTGTAGAAACTGTCCAGGTATGTGTGTGTAAGAGAGAGGGGGGGATAGAGAAGAGAGGAGAGGAGAGGAGAGGAGAGGAGAGGAGAAGAAGAGAAGAGAAGAGAAGAGAAGAGAAGAGAAGAGAAGAGAAGAGAAGAGAAGAGAAGAGAAGAGAGAAAGGAGAGGAGAAGAGAGGAGAGGAGAGAAGAGAAGAGAAGAGAAGAGAAGAGAAGAGAGGAGAGGAGAGGAGAGGAGAGGAGAGGAGAGGAGAGGAGAGGAGAGGAGAAGAGAAGAGAAGAGAAGAGAAGAGAAGAGAAGAGAGAAAGGAGAAGAGAGGAGAGGAGAGGAGAGAAGAGAAAAGAAGAGAAGAGAAGGGAAGGGAAGGAAAGGGAAGGGAAGGGAAGGGAAGGGAAGGGAGAAAGGAGAAGGGAGAAAATAAGAGAGAGAGAGGAGAGAAAAGAGAAGAAGAAAGAGAAATGGGGTTTCTTTCATCACTACTGCCAAATGAAAAATAACTATGAAGAGTCTGAGGACCCAACTCAACCTCTCAAACTTCTGAAGAGCTGCAGGAGGCCATTTCATTGATGTGAAAAGACCTGGTGGAAACTCATGGTTTTCGTTTTGGTTTTGTTTGTGGGGGGGAGGAAAGCTATTAAGCAGGGATGGGAGTAGCAGGCAACCAATATCTCTCCCATCCTTCCAACCCTTCCTTCTAGAATGATCATCTGCCTGTCCTCACGTTTCAATCTTGTTGCAGAGATGACAAATAAAGAACCCTTCTTTGAGAAAGGAATCCTTTTTGTCGCGATAACATTAAGGAAATAAGTTAATTGATAATCCTTCTTTGAGGAAGGACTCCTATTGGGGAGACCACAGACACCAAATAGATAATCCTTTTGTTGTTGTTTTTTGAGGAAGGCAGGATTACAAATGACAGCAGTTTGTTTTTTAAGAAATGCCAGATGAATTTCCTTTTAAGAGGAATCAGGACTCCTGCCATCTCTTCCAGTTGTTACATTTTTGTCAGGAAGTCTTGCCAATCCTGGAAGCCAAAGCCCCGAGTTTCTGTTCTAGCCCACGGCAACTGAGGAAAGGAACCCCAGCCTTAATTTGACTGGTTTGGAAACACAACCCTCTGTGGGACTTTCATTTTTTTGCCAGTTCTGGGGTCAGTCACTATTATAAATATGTGACAAGTTAATGGGCTTTAATTATAAAAGCAGCAGTAAAGCAATTAAGCCGACTGGCATTATGATGATTCTCGGTTGGGGCAGCGTGTTCCTCACATGTGCTCATTCAGAGATAACAGATATCCTTCCCATTGTACACAAGATTAATCTTCCTGAGCCCTGAGTAGATCGTGATTCAGAGAAATGTATTTTTTTTTTCCTTCCACCTCTATCAGAATGGGGAGGACGGGGCTAACGAGCTTCATATTCAGCAGCAGAATTGTTCACTGGGAAGAGTCATTGCTCACTAGAAGAGATCCTTCTGGGCAAACAATTAGTGACCAGATCAATCTTTGGTATCTTCAAACAGAGTTGATAGATCCCACATCTGAAACTTAAGAGAGCCCTCAGCATCAACAGCATCAACCCTTAATAAACTCCCAAGCTAAATGACTGCAGTCTAGATTTCTAGTTTTAGACTGCAAGCTCAATGCTGTTTGATTGAAACCACCCATGAAAGCCTACACCGGACTCAAATGGGTGGCCTCCAGGTATGATGGACCAAGCAGAAAAATACATTTACTGTAGCTTTGAAAAGAGAAGATTGTGGGCAGATGTAGTACCACACTGGAAGGAAGGAAGGAAGGAAGGAGGGAGGGAGGGAGGGAGGGAGGAAGGAAGGAAGGCAAGAAAGAAAGAAAGAAAGAAAGAAAGAAAGAAAGAAAGAAAGAAGGAAGGAAGGAAGGAAGGAAGGAAGGAAGGAAGGAAGGAAGGAAGGAAGGAAGGAAGGAGGAAGGAAGGAAGGAAGGAAGGAAAGAAGGAAGGAAGGAAGGAAGGAGGAAGGCAGGAAGGAAGGAAGGAGAGAGAGAGAGAGAGAGAGAGAGAGAGAGAGAGAGAGAGAGAGAGAGAGAGAGAGAGAATTGAGAGGAACACTAATGCTTGTGCTTTTTCATTCCAAAGTGCAAGACAAACAAAAATGTAGAGGCAGATTCCTAACCCCAAAAGCTGTTTATAGAGCTACTGATTGCTCAGGAAAGTAACGAGATACAGTCAAAAAGAAGCTGAAGTGCTATTAATATTGCTTTAAGCAGGATTCCTGCGCTGCATGGCAGATTGGACTGAACGGCCCTCTCAAATTCCGTGGTTCACTGAGATCAAGAGACATCGATAGACTGTGTTTGGGCTGTTTCTGGAACAGGAAAGATAAATGATAGGATATTGATGGCACCGGCTCCCTGCACCAATTAATAGATTTCAGGAGAGCAGAGCTGCTATCTAAATGTCCACTGTGAGAAAGATATGAATTTGATCTTCTCAAGGTTTATTATCCTTGTGGTCTCTGTAGAGTGTCTCTGCTCATTCCTTCTATAATTGTTTCTATGCTCCAGAGAAGAAAATGGAAAGATAAGTCAAAGGGGATGTGTTTCTAGAATCAGATGTAGTCTCCCCCCACCTGTGGAAGGCATAAAAACGAGCAGATAATTTCTTATTTCACCAGATCCAAATATTCATAAGAAATAGCCAGTCTGATGAAGTGGTGGAGGGATCAGTGTCCCACCCATAGGCATGAAGATGGCTAGATGACACTGGGCAAACTGCCAGGAAGAAGAGAAAGGCAAACCATTACCAAAATCTTGACAAGAAAGCTACAACTTGTCCATGCAGTTGCCAAGAATCAACAGTGTTTTGAAGACACAAAAAAGAAAAGATCAACCTATTCTCCAAAGCGCCTGAAGGCGGGACAAGAAGCAACGGATGGAAACTAATCAAGGAGAGAAGCAACCTAGAACTAAGGAGAAACTTCCTGACAGTTAGAACAATTAACCAGTGGAACAACCTGCCTCCAGAAGCGGTGAATGCTCCAACACTGGAGGTTTTTAAGAAGAGACTGGACAGCCATTTGTCTGAAATGGTGTAGGGTTTCCTGCCTGAGCAGGGGGTTGGACTAGATGACCTCCAAGGTCCCTTCCAACTCTGTTGTTGTTATTATTATTTCTCAAACCCATGCCACCTTTATTCCTATAGTGATGTCCTCCTAAATCAGACCTAAGCAGATGTTGTTCTTACAGGTCAAGACAATACAAGGAGCAGTGACTTTAAAAAGTCAAGTTTTTCACCAAGTTTTGATTTACGAAGTTGAAGCTGATTTACAGTGCATTATCTGCAACATTTTAAAAATGCCACTCCAGGCTAATTGCCGGGCTCGGCTGATCCCCAAATGATTAATAAAGTTCCCAAGTAATTTTCTCTCCCTCTCTTCAACTGCCAGATGGAGTGCAACAAATTAATCTGCATCGCATCATGCCGATTTGCACATTAATACACAAAGCTTGCAGGTGAAGAAAAACTAGGGAACAATTCACTCCTGACCCATCTTCCACTTGACCCTTGAAGAGTACAAGCAAGATTAACTAATTAACTCTCGTCTACTGGTAATGTTTCAGATTATATCACACACCCTAGGTGGCACGTTGAATATAGATATAGAAAATTAAGGCGTTTATTATAATTACAAATTCATAAACTGCTAATATTATAATGCCTCTCTACCAGGGATGGGTTGGACCGCACATGGAATGCATAGTCAGCTCTGGCTTCTGGGTCTTCCAAACGTAGATGAAAAAAAAATGGCAAAGCTGGAAAAATGCACAAACGGAAAACCAAACCGGAGCAGGAAGAACTGCCTAGGGCAGTGGTGGCGAACCTATGGCACGCATGCCAGAGGCGGCACTCAGAGCCCTCTCTCTGGGCACACGCACCATTGCCCCAGCCCACCTCCCCCCATGGCCCCCTCCTCACCAGCAGCCCCCCACGGGGTCGCCCCCAGGTGCAGCCCACGCAGAGCAGCATAGCCAAGGACATGGCAGCCAGGCAGTAGGGACAAGACTCCACCCTCGTGGCCTGTTGTGCACAGATGATGCTGTGGGGTCCGGGCGGAAGGCGTGGCTGCTATGGCACTGCACCGCCTGGGCGATCTCTGCAGCGGGCCATGGAGATGGGGGGCCCTGTGGGGGGCGGTTTTTCGGCACTCGGTCTCTAAAAGGTTCGCCATCACTCCCCTAGGGAGAGCGTTTGCAAAGCTTGGGATGTTTTAATTTGGAAAAGGAATACAGCTAGTCCTTCTCCGCTTATGACCACATTGTACATCCTTTCTTGCCACAGTTGTTAAGTGAATCACTGCAGTTGCTAAGTTGTTAAGTGAATTGGACTTCCTTATTGACTTGGCTTATCAGAAGGTCATGATCAGCTGACCAGTGGATAGGGCAACAGTCATAAATTCATGCCAGTTGCCCAGCCTCCCAATTTTGGTCATGTGACCATGGGGATGCTGCAATGGTTGTGTGAAAAATGGTCGTAAGTCCCTTTTTTTTCAGTCGTTTGGAACGGCCACTAAATAAATAGTCGTAAGTCGAGGACCACCTGTCCTGTACAGGTAAGTCCTTGACTTACCACCACAGTTGAGCCCAAAATTTCTGTCGTTAAGCGAGTCATTTGTTAAGTGAGTTTTGCCCCATTTTATGACCTTTCTGATCACTGTTGTTAAGCGAATTGCTGCAATTGATAAGTTAGCAACCCAGTTGTTAAGGGAACTTGGCTTCCCCGTTTTGACTTTGCTTGTCAGATAGGTCACAAAAGGGGATCCAGTGACCCTGGGACACTGCAACCGTCATAGGTACGAGTCAGTTGCCAAGCATCTGAATTTTGATCACATGACCACGGCTATGCTGGAAAGGTCGTAAATGTGAAAAATGATCACTTTTTTCAGCATCGTAACTTTGAAAGGTAACTCAGTGTACTGTTGTAAGTCAAGGACTGCTTGTACTGTAGATGATGAGACCGTGACAAAATGATGCTTAATTCAAAGCAAGTAGAAAAATAGACTCGGGGGAATTCAACGAAGTTGAACAGTACGAGATTTAAGAGGGATCCGAAGAAGCGTTTCTCCCTTCAAAGCCTGGAACGTAACATTTATGGAACGTGCAAACTCGAGATAGCGTGTCCATCTCCTTTGATGTCTTTCAAAGGAGATTAGATAAATTTACCAAGTCTGTCTATATAGCTACTAGACGTGATTTAAAAAATAAAATAGGTATGAAATGCATAAGCCAACCCTGTCCCAGAGATTCCAAGCAGCAGGCAAGAACAGCCACAATGTCGTCAAAATACGGTAATCCCCCCCCTCAAAAAAAATCCACCCTTTTTTATAATAGTAAACATAAGCCTTCCTCCAGATAGTAAACTCCCCCAAAGCTGAATCACTAGCTTCAGTCACTGTATCTGAGTGTGTGTGTGTGTGTGTGTGTGTGTGTGTGTGTGTGTAGTGAAATATGTACACATAGTCCACGGCTTGCAACCATTCGTTTAGCATCCATTCGGAGTTACACAGGCACTCAAAATTTGACTTAGGACGGGTCCTCGTGTTTACCATCATCGCCGCATCTCCACGGTTACAGGATCAAAATTTAGGTGGTTGGCAATGGGCATGTACTGCTGGTCCTCAACGTACGACCACAACTGGGCCCAAAATTTCCATTGCTAACCGAGACGTTTGTTAAGTGAGTTTTGTCCCAATGAAAACTTACCAGCTGAAGAAGTACTAATTAAGAAAATTGTAGAGTGTGCAGAAATGGATGGATTGACTTTAAAGAGAAAAGAGAAAGAAGGCTCCGTGTACTTTAGAACATGGGATAATTTCTATCAATGGCTAGAAGGACAAATTAGAGAGAAAGGAACGTGATATGTAATTTTGAATATATAGTAGCAAGATTGAGCGATTAGTTAACATATTTTTTATGATCACTATTTTCTATTATCGTTTGTTAAATACATGAACCCAGACATTATGCTGTTTGCTAAATATTGAGAATACTACTTGGAAAAACCCCAACCCCAACCCTAACCTTAATCCTAACCCCAACCCCGACCCCACCTTATTCCTAACCCCATAAAAATTAATAAAATCTATACCAAAAAAAGTGAGTTTTGTCCCATTTTTACGACTTTGCTTGCCGCGTTTGTTTAAGCAAATCCCTGCAGTTGTTAAATTAGCAACAACGGTTGTTAAGTGAATCTGGCCTGCCCACTGATTTTGTCAGAAGGTCACAAAAGGGGATCACGTAACCCCGGGACACTGCCATGTCATAAATGTGAGTCGGTTGTCAAGCATCCGAATGTAAATCACGTGACCGTGGCGATGCTGCAACGGTCCTAAGTGTGAAAAATGGTCATAAGTCCCTTTTTCCAGTGCCATTGTAGATTCGAATGGTCACTAAGTGAACTGTGCTAAGCCGAGGACTACCTGTATTTCCATCATTGCAGCATCCCAGGGTCACGTGACTGCCATTTGCAAACATTTCAGCCATCATCCAATAAGCAAAGTCAATGCGGAAAGTCAGATTCCCTTAAACACCGTGTTTACTAACTTAACAATTGCAACTATTTGCTTAAACAACTGTGGCAAAAAAGGTTGTAAAATGGAATAAAACTCCCTTAAAACTGCCTTGCTTAGCAACAGAAATTTTGGGTTCAACCTGGATATATTGAGATGGTATAGATTTTTTTTTTAATTTATGCTCTAAATCAGTGATGGCGAACCTTTTAGAAACCGAGTGCCCAAACTGCAACTCAAAACCCACTTATGCATCGTCAAGTGCCGGGTGGCCATGGCCCATTGGCTGGGTGTGGCCCATTGGCTGGGTGTGGCCCATTGGCTGGGTGTGGCCCATTGGGTGGCCATGACTGCGGTGGTAACGGCAGACTGGGTGGGACTAAAAAGTTCAATCAATCAATTTCAACTTTGCAAGATCTTTTGTTTTCCCGCGAGAAGTTGAAATTGACTGATTGAACCTTCTTCTTTTTTTTGCACACGATGGCGGAGGCCTAAAGCGAAAAGGTTTTATAAAACCCAGCTGAAGGCCTAGGACTGGGGCGACAGCACGCATGCCCACAGAGAGTGCTCTGAGTGCTGCCTCTGGCACCCGTGCCATAGGTACACCACCACTGCTCTAAATTATATACATTCTGGAAAAGAAATCTATTCAACAGCTACTGGTTATATTCAGCAGCTACTAATAAAAGTAAGAAAGGAAGGGAAAGCCACAAAGTTTTAATAAATAATGCCTGGTTTTTCTTTCTTTTGGAAATTTTCACGAACATCAGTACAAGTATTGAATATCTCATTGAGCTAAATTTGTTCCTATGGATTTTGTAAAAGTTACACTTGGGTAGAAAGTATGCAAAGTTTATGGCTTTAATCCAATACAGTATGAAGTTTTCTAGGGGAAAGTTCCATTGAATTTGAACAAAGCCATTTCGGGGATAGCATGAATAAAAACTAACTCTTTAATTAAAGTTTTAATTACTGCTATTTCATTCCAAGTATGTAAAGATATTCCAGCACTTCGGAGTATTAATACCTTTTTAGGAACTTTGTATTCCAAAAACCTGATTCCAATTTGCATGTAATTTAAAAAAAAAAAAAGATTATAAAAAGATTGAAATAAATTTGTTTTTTCACTTTTTTTCATCTTTACTTGTGACTCATCAAGCACACTCGTCAGCTATGGAATGTTCTAGACATAAAACATTCAAAACCTTCTGCAAGGAATCGAAGTTATGGACCCTTGCCCTTTAGATGACTTTAAACTCCCTTTTTATGACCCTTGTTGTTGTTGTTGTTGTTGTTGTTAGTTGCGAAGTCGTGTCCGACCCATCGCAACCCCATGGACAATGTTCCTCCAGGCCTTCCTGTCCTCTACCATCTTCTGGAGTCCATTTAAGCTCACGCCTACTGCTTCCGTGACTCCATCCCTGTAATCCCTTAATTCAGGGTAGAGTCAGGGCGACTGGATGGAGCTGAGAGTTTACTGGACGGATGCCCTTCCTGACGCCTATGTGGAGTTCACAGCAGATATTTTTTTCTTTGTAACCAAGGAGAGAAAGATCTGCTGCTAACTAGGATTGAACTCTCAATCTTTCAAGTCTGAGGTGAGCATCTTCCCCGCAGCCCTTTTGATGACTTTATACACCACATTAGATTGACTTGCTTTCCAGACACCAATCTTCGCAGTATTGCAGGAAGTCTATATAGGAATATTGGTAATTCTTGTTTAGCCCCCATAAATGAGACCAGCCACTTAGTTGTTAAGCAAAGCAGTCCCTAAGTGGGACCATAATTATCCTTACAATCTTACTGCAGCTTTCTTTTGCTTTGCAGACCTGCAAAAGTCATAGGTGTGACTGTTGGTTGTCATCACTGTTGTAACGGAGAACAAGTGTTGTGCTGTCCAAGGCTGTCATTAAACAAGGACTACTTGATATCTTTGGTCTACAGAGTCCACCTTTCTTTTTATTAAACACACAGAGCAATATGGACAGAGATCGTCCTCAGCTTACAACAGTTTATTTAGTAACCGTTAAGGGTGACAACGGCACTGAAAAAGGCAACACGGCCATTTTTCAGACTTACAAGTTTTGCATCTTCCCCCTGGTCACGTGCTCAAAATTCAGACCCTTTTCAACTGATTCATATTGATGACAGTCATATGATCACCTTTTTAATAATAATAATAATAATAATAATAATAATAATAATAATAATAATAATAATAATAATAATAATAATAATAATAATAATAATAATAA
>NW_015387087.1:470032-475340 GCF_001527695.2 Protobothrops mucrosquamatus
GTGGTGACCAAAACTGGATGCAGTATTCCAAGTGTGGCCTTACTAAGGCATTGTAAAGTGGTATTAATACTTCACGTGATCTTGATTCTATCCCTCTGTTAATGCAGCCCAGCACTGTGTTGGCCTTTTTGGCAGCTGCAGCACACTTCTGACAAGGCAAGTCAATGGGGAAGGCAGATTAACAACCGTGCTCAATCTTCACAACTGCAGGGGTTTATTTAACAGCAGTGACAAGAGAGAGGTTGTAAAATGGGACAAAACTCACTTAACAATTGTCTCCTGCTTAGCCCCAGAAATTCTGCACTCAACTGTGGCTGTAAATCAAGAACTACCCCGTATTATCTGTACCAAATACAAATTTCACATGACTTCCACCCACTTGGCTATCTGTGGGGGGGGAGGGATAAATGTTTTTCTATTTCTACGCCTAATGCATATTTCAAAAATATTTTGAAAATAAGATACCCAGCTATTCAGATTTAAATGTCCCTTCTGCCGAAGCTAAAAGGGAAGAAAATCTATTTTTAATTTAGACCATTGTTTGGTATTCCAAGGAGTTATACTCTGAATTTGCTAGTGCGTTCGACAGAAATATAATTTTGATGGTATTTACAATTCATTTCTTAGACGTGCTGCTGGAAAGCTCGAGATGCCTGTTTCAACCAAACGTAGTAAAAAGAAGGGCGGGTTCAAAATGAAACACAAGACATGATCCAAATCAAGACTTAAGCAGCCTTTTTTCATGGATGATTAAGCTGGAAAACTGTGAAAGGATTTGTGCTGTAATCCCTCATTTGTGTTATGATCCCAGACTGGTAAGCCACAAGCATGTCACATGTACATAGAGGATTGCTTTTATTTGAAGGGAAACACCAAGTAGACCTTCAAATAAAATTTTGAAGTCGGTGCACTTACTACAGGTAGTGCTCGACTTACAAGAGTTTGCTTAGTGACCGTTCAGCACTGAGCAAAGTGACTTGTGGCCGTTTTTCACAATTACAACCGTTGTGGTATCCTCATGGTCATGTGATCAAAATTCGGATGCTTGGCAACTGGTTCGTATTTATGACGGTTTGCAGTGTCCCGGAGTCACGTGATCCCCTTTTGCGACTTTCTGACAAGCAAGATCAAATGGGGAAGCCAGGTTCACTTAACAACGGTGTTGCCAACTTAACAACTGCAGTGATTCGCTTAAAAACCATTGCAAGAAAGGTCATAAAATGGGGCAAAATTCATTAACAAATGTTTCTCTTAGCAACAGGAAATTTGTCTAGGAGCAGCTGTAGAGGATTCCCATCTAAGGAAAAAGAGCAAAAAAAATGGCCAAAGGAATAGCATCAGATGAAATAAATGATTGCAAGTAATAATAATAATAATAATAATAATAATAATAATAATAATAATAATAATAATAATAATAATAATAATAATAATAATAATAATAATAATAAAGTTGGAAGGGACCTTGGAGGTCATCGAGTCCAACCCCCTGTTCAGGCAGGAAACCATATACCATTTCAGACAAATGGCTGTCCAGTCTCTTCTTAAAAACTTCTTAAAAGCATTCACCACTTCTGGAGGCAGGTTGTTCCACTGGTTAATTGTTCTAACTGTCAGGAAGTTTCTCCTTAGTTCTAGGTTGCTTCTCTCCTTGATCAGTTTCCATCTGTTGCCACACAACATCTCCCTTATGTTCTGCATTTATTCCTCTTTTAACCAAATCGTCAAGGAGATGCTATAGAAAACCAGGACTTCTTATTCGTCTTCAAAACATCAAGTGGAGGAATACAAAATTAAGATTACAAGAGATCTTAATAGATTTATCTTCAAGAGAAGAAACAGCAACCTTTCAAAATGATAATTACATGTTAATATTTAAAAAAAAATATATTGAAAACTCTCCACTTGGTAGGCCAGTCAACCGTGTGCAACTCTTAATGTTCTATTTGCATCCAACCACTAAAAATAAATTCAAACCACTCAAAATTCTTCCTTGTAGTGTGACTAAAAGAATATTGTAAGATGCATTTAATTCCCCTAAATGTTAATACGTGGGGTTTTTTTTCCCTCTGATAGTGAGGAAGAAATATTGCAGTTCAATTTTAGATCTGTTGAGTTATTTTGTTTTCGGTGATACTTAGTCCTGAATAATAAAGTATAAACCTAAAAGATTCTACATCTTGGATTCATTAATCAAACTTTCTCAACTAGATGTCTGGCAGATTATTGAATTATTATCCCCAAATAACACAGGAAATGACTCTTCGGGCTGGGATGGAGTCCAGCATATCTACAAGATGCTGGCTTGGAACAGATCTAAAATGCATCTAATCACAACAACAGCAAAAAGCAGATGAATGGAAAGGCCATAGTTGAAGTGGAAAATATGCGTTGATAAGAATAACTACAGATTATTGCGTATTTACCTCGACTTTTTGACTCACAAAAATCATTCAGTGGGAACTGTCCAAAGCAAGGTGCTGAAAAATCTGCAAATCGGTTCTTTATGCATTAAAAGGATGCTGCAGCATAATTTTAAAATCTAGTATATAGTGATTTGATTTTTTTTAATGTGATCATCCCATTGAGCTTTAAACGCATTCTCTTTATTTACTTTATAGCCACAAAGAGATGCTTTTAGATGTAATAAAACAATGGTAAAATTGCTGACAAACATTCACACACACACATACATATTCAGAATGTGAGTACAGGTGTGTATGTGTATGTACAGTATGTTGTGTGTGTATATAATCAATTTGGAATAAAGTTCTGTTCAATCAGAAAACATCACAGGTAACTTGAGCAATGGCAGAATTATCAGCTCTTACAAGCTGGGAGCCAGTGATAGCTTCCCATTTGATGCAGCAAAGAGATTTTATAAAATAAATATGAAGAGGCTTTAATACAAAAGGAGATTTTCATTGTGGAAATATACAGATGCATAAGGTTTCATTCTTACTGCTGTGTCTACAGCACTGCTGTGTCTACAGGAGGCAAAATAATTAACTGAAATTATCTGAAAGTTCTCTCTATTTTTGAACTCTTTACCCATTGGGTAGAGAGCCTCAAACAAACACTATTGTATGAATGCTAGTGCACTACAATGTGATGTAGTGAATCTGATGTTGGACTACAACAGAGGAGACTCGGTTCAATTCAGACTCGGATATTGGGTGTCTTTAACCCACTCACTCTCTTGAAGCTCAACTTCTCAGGATAATTTTTTTGAAGGGAGGAGAAAATTGGTATAGACCAGTGTGAATCAATCTCAACAATTTTGAGATGTGTGGTCTTCAACTCCCAGAATTCCATACCCAGTACACTGGCTGGGGAATTCTGGGAGTTGAAATCTTAAAAGGTTGAGAAACACTAGAGTAGACAGTGCTTTAGACACCACCGTGAATTCCTGGAAATAAATCTAAAGAATAAATAATACAACTCAACTTAAGGCATTGATCCTCCTAACTGGTTTGTTGTATCAACATATAACAAACCTCAACTCACTTTTATTCATAAACAATTGGCAGGAGCAAGCTTTGAGGAATTTCAGAGTTAAAAACTGACTGTAACTATTTTAAATCCTAACTAATACATACATTTTCTCTTCTCATATCCTAGTAAGATTCTCATTTGGCACCCTTTGAGATATATCATGTGAAAAGGGAAAGGGGAAAAAATGGATAGCCGTTGGTCTGCGTCAGCAGTCAAGTTTTGTTCCGCCACAAAGCAAACATTCAGCACAATCTCTTCCCCAGTAACTATTGATAATGTTGTATAAAATTACCTTGCAATTTAGCTTTCCCGCTTTTGCTACTTGAGGCAAGAAATCCAGTGTGAAAGTACCTGCAAAAACTACCGATCAGCAATTGATGGAGATAAAAAAAACAAAAAACAGCACAGGAATGGTTCACATTCGTAAATACAGCTCACATTTAGCAGGGAAAGAACACAGTAAGTGTGTGTGCAGACCAACATTTTTTTTTAAAAAAAAGCAGTTCAAGACATTAGCTATGGAAAGTTGCACTCGTGCTGTGAAAAACAGAGACTTTGCATACAGCCTAAGGAAAAATTTCACACCTCTCTTACCATTCTAAGCAAATATAAAAAATGTCATTTTGAGGCGGACCACAGAAAGGAGAACTGACTTCAATGTGTGGCATTTCACATCTGAAAATGAGCTCATTGTAGGGGTCATTCAAAAAATATAGTACACAAGTACACACACATACATTCCTTCTGCAGATACATTATAGCTCATGGCACACCTCCAAACATTCCCAGCCTGCTCTGATTCTCTCTGGAACCAGACTTTGCTTGTAAATTATTATATATGGATAAAGAAACTGACCAGAAACCAAGGCCCATAAATGAATCAGCCATAGTTCTAGGGATCCCCATCTGTGCAAAGGAAGATCCATAGATGCCTTTCCATTCATAGAAGCTCATAAACGATGGCCTTCAAATAATGCTGTTGTCATGTTTCTGTCCCATCCTTTTTCAAAGAATCTTGGGAGACTGTGAATGGAACGGCCTCATGGATGGAACACCAACAAGTTGGAAAGCTCTCACCAAGTGCCAAGTGAAGCAACCAACGATGTTCTGTATTCTAGTCTCGCTGGCTATGAGCTGGAAATGACATGGATCTTTATTGCAATCCACCCAGAGTCACTTAAGTGAGAGAGGCAATGTAGAAATGATACATATGAGAGAGGGGGGAGGGAGGGAGGGAGGGAGGGAGAGAGAGAGAGAGAGAGAGAGAGAGAGAGAGAGAGAGAGAGAGAGAGAGAGAGAGAGAGAGAGAGAGAGAGAGAGAGAGAGAGAGAGAGAGAATGTGTGTGTGTGTGTGAGCGAGAGAAAGGATAGATGGATGGATAAATGGAGAGAAAGAGAGAGAGAGATAAACAGACAGATAAGAGGAGAGAGAGATGATAGATGATAGATACTGTAGATAATGATGAAGATGAAGATATGATAGAGATAAATAGAGAGAGAGAGAGATACAGAAAGATATAGACAGACAGACAAATAGATGATGAGAGAGGGAGGGAGGAAGGGAGAGAGAGGGGGGAGAGAGAGAATGTGTGTGTGTGTGAGCGAGAGAAAGGATAGATAGATGGATGGATAAATGGAGAGAAAGAGAGAGATAAACAGACAGATGAGAGATGAGAGAGAGATGATAGATGATAGATACTGTAGATAATGATGAAGATATGATAGATAGAGATAAATAGAGAGAGAGAGAGATACAGAAAGATAGACAGACAAATAGATGATGAGGGAGGGAGGGAGGGAGGGAGGGAGGGAG